>NC_056735.1:142940441-143077941 GCF_019279795.1 Protopterus annectens
AAAAATATTTAACCCACTAAGCTTCCAATCAGAACATAAAGTTTGTAATTGGGCACCAGTAAAACACCTCCCTCTTGATGATGCAGTGTCATATTTTAACTCTAAATTCTTGTATATCCTAGAACACCATGCCCCCACTCACTCTGTTAGGACCAGGAAAGAAAATGCTCCCTGGCTCACAAAAGAGACTAGGCATAAAATGCTTATTAGAAACAAAATCTGGGCCAAATGGAGAACAACTAAAAACCCAACAGCTCACCAAAACTTTAGACAACTAAGAAACACCTCAAAAAAAGCTATACTTCTTGACAAAAAAAACTTTTACTTCAAACTCCAACAAACTCATCAACAGAATCCACAAAGTTTCTGGTCAGGTATAAATAGACTCCTACACCCAGGACACTCCAAGACACCAACCCCTTCTGGCTTCTCTCATAACTCTCCCAACCAGATTGCTGATGCCTTCAACATCTTTTTTACAGACACAGTCCAATCTCTAGCAAATACCCTACCACCTGTTAGCTCATCTGAGCCACCCTTTTCAACTACTTTACCTCCTATATTACATTTACTACCTGTCCCTACATCCCTCATCTGTACGCTACTTCAGAAACTAAAACCATGTAAACCCTCAGCTGACCTGCTGCCAGCGGAATACTTACAAAATGCAGCAAAAGTGCTTGCCTATCCCATTTCTATCCTAATAAACAGAACCATAACTGAAGGATCCATCCCATCTCTTTGGAAAATCTCCCATATTATCCCACTTCATAAGGGGGCAACTCAAACGAACTCTCAAACTTTCGTCCCATAGCCCTACTCTCTCCATTAGCAAAACTCATGGAAAAATGTATCCACCAGCAACTACTTGATCACCTTCTCCAAAATAGTCTACTTGCTGACGGTCAGCATGGCTTTAGGCCTTCCATAGTACTACCTCTGCACTCTTATCCTTTTCTGACTGCAGTAATACAAACAGAAACAATAACACGCTGTCCTCTGCTCTCTTTATAGACCTCTCAAAAGCCTTCGATATGGTCAACTATCAGCTTCTTTTAAATATCCTTAAATCACTTTCATTAGATACACAGGCAGTCCAATGGTTCAAGTCCTATCTAGAAAATAGACAACAGGCTGTCCTCTGGGACAATTACATATCCACTCACATCCCTATTACCATTGGTGTCCCTCAAGGCTCTATTTTGGGACCCCTCCTTTTCTCTATCTTCATTAATGACCTGAATGCAAACCTTTCCTCAAGCCACCTGCATACAATATGCAGATGATTCTACATTACTCTGTGCTGCCACCTCTTCGCCTGAACTGCAGTCCATCACACAAAAAGTATTTAATCTAGTAGAAAACTGGTTTCTTCATTGCTGTCTCCTCCTGAACCCCCAAAAAACTAAATTATTACTGTTCACTCCCACACAGAAGTCCTCCCCTATTGATATCACAGTCACATCCAATAATGGCACTGTCATAGCACCTGACACAACCACTAAACTTTTAGGGTAACAATTGACCATCACCTCAACTTTGACTCTCACATTAACCTAACCATTAAATCAGTCAACAGAAAACTAGGTTTCCTTTACAGGATCAAACCTTTCCTTACTCCTTTAGCCAGAACTACCATCGCCCACACACATCTCATCATCACACTCCTATATGCCTCCCCCATCTACACTAATCTATCCAAAACTAACCTCAATAAGCTAGCAACCTCCTACCATAACATTGCCAGATTTGCCACTGGCTCCCCATTTAGAATCCACCATTGTCAAAATCTTCAACAGCTAGGATGGCTGGAACTGCAAAACTAGCTCTTCTTTCAGCAGCCTACTGCCCCCCACAAGATACTACAACATCCCAGTAATACTCCAATACTCTGTAACCTTATCACTCCTTACAAGAATCTTACAACCCTATGCTCAGCTAACAAATTACTACTAACCATCCAGAAATCCAACAATAAATCAAGTGACTGTCTTTTCATTAAAATCTTGGAACAAACTTCCCACTGACCTTTCTTCTCTGTGTTCAACACCGCTTTTCAAGAAGCACCTAAAATCTTTCCTTAAAACACAATGGCTATGTCCATGCACAAACCCTGACTAATAAACTTTCCCTGAGCATTAACCTTCTTAGATGCTTACTACATGTGTAGAACAGGTTTGATCTTTACTTTTCCTCTCATGAATTATTGATTCTGAAAGCTCTCCATTGGCATGTTTACTTGACTGTTCTAACGTATCTCTGAGTTTTCTCAACCAGTCCTACCCTTCTCAGCGTTTAGCAATTAGCTCTCTACTGTGTGCACTGTTGTTGTTTCCTCTTGAATAACTTCTTGTATCTTCCTCTCTTGTAACAAAGTAACCACTACTGGTATCTTATGATCACTAAAACTGCCTCTATTGTAGTCTAGTGCTGTACTGTATTTTATATGTATATCATTGTTAAAATTGTAGTATTGTAGTATTGTTATTTTTGTATTTGAAACATCTGCTAACTTGGCTTTTGAAAAACAACTGACTGTTGCACTGCTTTTATCAATCCTTGTAAAAGTACATTTGGTGTGCGTGACTGTGGAGACACCGATTACTAGTGCATTTCTATTTGTGTGCTGGGTGTAATGATGTAATGGGTTTGGGATAATCTACCACCTGGTGACTTGTAGTCATGAGTTTACCAATATGTTCTGTAGTGCTTAGCTTATACAGGTCCTGTTTTTAAAGGGTCTTGGAGGCTTGTACAAGGACTTCTTGACAGCCTCAGCAATAACTCAGAGTAAGCTGGTAATGGAATGTTGTGTTAGTGTGTGCTGCTTGCAGGATATGTTTGATTGTGAGAGGGGGACTTCCAATTTAATTAAGTGCTTGCTTACATCTCTTACAATTAGATAGTGTCAAGCTAAGCAATAATTCATTATCTATGAGTACAAGGCACTTGTTAACACTGCCTGAGTGCCATGAGACTGGCAAATGAGGTAAGACTTACTTATTGACCAACCCACCCCCACCCCCACCCAAGGCACAAGAGAAAAGGGGATCTAAAATAACTCTTGGTATATAGTATTTAGTAAAAAAAATAAATCAATGGAGCAAATTGTATTAAACACTAAAATTGCCATTATAGTTATAATCTCTTAAATTACACAGTAAAAATGTGGATGACTAGTTCCCTATTTATAGTATTTAATATAAAATAACTAAATGTATAGTCAGTATTTAGCAGTAAAAACTGCTGTTATTGTTATAATCGCTTAAAAAGATTTAATATAGAATATGGATAAAACACAAAGAGTATTAAATAGTAACATTTGGATGAACAGCTTCTGCTTATACTGTTTAATATAAAATTAATTAATAAAGTATATCACGCTTAGCAATAAAAAAACTACTGATATTGTTGTAATTATGGAAAATGATTTAATAGTTGAATTTGATTGGATAACTAAAACAGTAAGCTGTGATAATCACCATAATCTTTTTATAATCACAGTTTAATTTGTTAAATTTGTGGTTGTTCAATAGGTAACTTTCACAGGAAACAAACTTGAAACGGAAAGTATTCACACCAGATGAATATAGTGTTGTGCAATACTGCACAGAGCTAAACCCTGCACAGTTAAAACAGAAGAGAACTAACAGAAAAATAGTTAGGTCTTTACCCAATAATGTCTATCTCTTAGAAACAGCAGAAACATATTCCCTGCCACAGAACAATCTAAAACGCTGACCATACCAGCTAAAAACTGCAGATTAGTATAAAAATAGGAGATACACAGATAAAACAATCAACTTTATTTTAATTTTATTTTTACAGTTTGTTTATTAGGTAAGTGAGCTGTTCATCTGACTATTTTCAGTCAGAACCTGGGAGCAATACATGTCAAAAGAAAAGATAAGAAATACATAGGAAAATGAGAAAAAAATGCCCAGGCATTTTCTATAACTAGGGTGATACTTTGTAACACAGTAACAGCCAGGCATCTGTTATATGTGGAAGCATAACATTCCTTTGAAACAACTTACCGAGCCTACGATTGACACCTAATCATCAAATACCTAAACAGTTATTGACAAGCAATCGAGCAAAAGCCACACACAATTTTTTTTTCAGGTGAGCAAGTCACCCTGCATCCCCCATGTAGGGAGTTGCACCTCCACACACCCCCCCCCCCCCCGCTAATTATATTTACCGACTCCAGGACTGCACTGTAGTGGGGAAAAGAGCTTACGTCTGATCCCTATTGTACCATGATTTTAAACTGGCAATTCTGGCAGATTTCATTCAGTTGATATTTGATCAGATGAATCATTCTGCCAGGCATCAACAAGTCCATGTTGACAGCAAGCACTGCTCCTCTTATTTATAATAGTAAAACAAGCTTTAGCCAGAGTGAAAAAAATCATAAAATTCAGATAAAATACATTTTCACTAGTGTTTATATAGTAAAACAAGCTTTAGCCAGAGTGAAAAAAATCATAAAATTCAGATAAAATACATTTTCACTAGTGTTTATATAGTAAAACAAGCTTTAGCCAGAGTGAAAAAAATCATAAAATTCAGATAAAATACATTTTCACTAGTGTTTATATAGTAAAACAAGCTTTAGCCAGAGTGAAAAAAATCATAAAATTCAGATAAAATACATTTTCACTAGTGTTTATATAGTAAAACAAGCTTTAGCCAGAGTGAAAAAAATCATAAAATTCAGATAAAATACATTTTCACTAGTGTTTATATAGTAAAACAAGCTTTAGCCAGAGTGAAAAAAATCATAAAATTCAGATAAAATACATTTTCACTAGTGTTTATATAGTAAAACAAGCTTTAGCCAGAGTGAAAAAAATCATAAAATTCAGATAAAATACATTTTCACTAGTGTTTATATAGTAAAACAAGCTTTAGCCAGAGTGAAAAAAATCATAAAATTCAGATAAAATACATTTTCACTAGTGTTTATATAGTAAAACAAGCTTTAGCCAGAGTGAAAATAATCATAAAATTCAGATAAAATACATTTTCACTAGTGTTTATATAGTAAAACAAGCTTTAGCCAGAGTGAAAAAAATCATAAAATTCAGATAAAATACATTTTCACTAGTGTTTATATAGTAAAACAAGCTTTAGCCAGAGTAAAAATAATCATAAAATTCAGACAAAATACATTTTCACTAGTGTTTATATAGTAAAACAAGCTTTAGCCAGAGTGAAAAAAAATCATAAAATTCAGATAAAATACATTTTCACTAGTGTTTATATAGTAAAACAAGCTTTAGCCAGAGTGAAAAAAATCATAAAATTCAGATAAAATACATTTTCACTAGTGTTTATATAGTAAAACAAGCTTTAGCCAGAGTGAAAAAAATCATAAAATTCAGATAAAATACATTTTCACTAGTGTTTATATAGTAAAACAAGCTTTAGCCAGAGTAAAAATAATCATAAAATTCAGATAAAATACATTTTCACTAGTGTTTATATAGTAAAACAAGCTTTAGCCAGAGTAAAAATAATCATAAAATTCAGACAAAATACATTTTCACTAGTGTTTATATAGTAAAACAAGCTTTAGCCAGAGTCAAAAAAATCATAAAATTCAGATAAAATACATTTTCACTAGTGTTTATATAGTAAAACAAGCTTTAGCCAGAGTAAAAAAAATCATAAAATTCAGATAAAATACATTTTTACTAGTGTTTATATAGTAAAACAAGCTTTAGCCAAAGTCAGAAAAATCATAAAATTCAGATAAAATACATTTTCACTAGTGTTTATATAGTAAAACAAGCTTTAGCCAGAGTAAAAATAAATCATAAAATTCAGATAAAATACATTTTCACTAGTGTTTATATAGTAAAACAAGCTTTAGCCAAAGTCAGAAAAATCATAAAATTCAGATAAAATACATTTTCACTAGTGTGTATATAGTAAAACAAGCTTTAGCCAGAGTAAAAATAAATCATAAAATTCAGATAAAATACATTTTCACTAGTGTTTATATAGTAAAACAAGCTTTAGTCAGAGTAAAAAAATCATAAAATTCAGATAAAATACATTTTTACTAGTGTTTATATAGTAAAACAAGCTTTAGCCAGAGTAAAAAAAAATCATAAAATTCAGATAAAATACATTTTCACTAGTGTTTATATAGTAAAACAAGCTTTAGCCAGAGTCAAAAAAATCATAAAATTCAGATAAAATACATTTTCACTAGTGTTTATATAGTAAAACAAGCTTTAGCCAAAGTCAGAAAAATCATAAAATTCAGGTAAAATACATTTTCACTAGTGTTTATATAGTAAAATAAGCTTTAGCCAGAGTAAAAAAATCATAAAATTCAGATAAAATACAGGTAATTAACATTTTCACTAGTGCACAGCAATACAATTGTTTACCTTGTAAATGAAGTATGTGGGCTTTATAATTTCAATGTTTCATTGTCTGAATCTCTTTTGAAGCCTCTGTATTGTTATTTCAATATTTCAGTCACTAGGTTTTGTTTTAATTCATAATTCACTAGTAGTATGCAGCTACACATTCGCAACTTTTAAAGAAATCCAGTCAGCTCAGAATGGCAGTCAAATTAACACAATAAATGTATTAAATTATCAATGTTTCAGTTAAACATTACACTGATAATCCATGTTCTGGTAACCCACTTTAACCTTTACAGTTTTTTGAGGGTTCCAGGGCCACTCCTGACAGACAGTATCTGCAAGGCTTTCAGACTTGTTCTCGACGGAGTACCAGTCTGTTGCAGAACACAAATTCACACTGTCAGATGTTATACATACACCTACAGGAAATATGGAACATTGCAAGTCTACTTACTGTATGACTTCGAGAGGTGGGAAAAAAATGGACCCTGAGGGAAAAAAAACACAAGGACCCAGGGAGGATATACATACCTCACGCAAAAGGCACCCCAGTCAGGAAGCAAACTGCATAATGTATTGCTCTGAGGTGGCAATACTATTAGGGGCTCTAACTCATTTAGTGCTACCACACAGTCAGAGAACAGATGTGATGTACACCTCTGAAACACCAACATCTTTAAAAGCACTTCCTTCTGCTATACTTTTATTCGTGTGACAGCACTGAGTGTATTACAGCTTTTAAAGTTGTCAAAAAATTATTCTGACACTATTCTGTGTCAGCTGCCATGTGAACTGTAGCATGAAACCCAATCATAACAGCTATCAAAGGTGCATGCATATTCCTGATATCAGAAGGATATATAACAAGATTATTTTTTGCAAATTTCAGTGCATAATCAGTGAACTTCATGTAATATTAATACTTTTTGGATGTTTTTCTTATTTTTACACTACTGTCTTTTACTCCTGTCTTAAACATAGTAGGTGACAGTCACAGTTAAAACTGCACAGGCTAAATCTTACAGTGTGTGTTGAATGTGTAAAATTTGCTTGTATCAAAACAAATATTTAAAATCAAACAAAAGGAAATACAGAAAACACAGGCAGCTAACACCGAACACCAAGACACAACACATGCAACAGAAGTTGGTGAAAGTTACTTAGCTAATAAAAAATACTTATGTCAATAACATTAGGGTGGCTAAAAAAATTTCCAATTAGGAACTAAATCAACAAGTAAAAAAGTCACACAGAAAAGCCACATATGCCAAGAACAACAAAAAGACCTTGTCAAACTACAGCCTTCACTGTGTAATACCTTAAACTTCCTTTGAAGAGCGCATATGGAAATATGCAAGTGATCCCTTAAGGACAAACACAAGTTCCATCTACATGGCTGCTGAATGCCCACTGACATTTTACTTTTTTTATAAGCTTTTATTGAGGTATGCAGACCAACAAACCCAAACCCGACTAACATGTTTCATCAGAAGAAGCAGATAGCCAATCTATCCTTAGATCACCATGTATCCACTGTTGTTAAGAAATCTGTTTACCTAGTTATCATCCCTTTCTACTCTTACCTCACTGGGCTTATAACAGAAAATAATGGCCCTTTTAGTGTGCACTTGTTTAAGCATCTGACCCAACTTGAGAGACCACAACATATTCTCACTAAGATAATCAAGGGCATGTCTTCCTTGAGCTACCCAGACAACATTAAAGCACTCTCTCACTCTCTTTTCTGTCTCCTACAGACTCTTGAAAGTTGACCTCTATCTAGCCTCACAGTATCACAGAATCATATCCCATGTGACCTCTTCCACATGTGCAAAATTAATAACATCCTAGACACCAACTCAAGAGATATAAACTTCCATAGAACCAAAAATATGACCTGCTGGCAAGATAGGTATATATCCCAGAGAATGTTTCTTTTATGGAATAGACTATCATTTAATATAAATCAAAGTGCCTCCCTGTCCTCTTTAAACATAGATGAATAGCTAGGCAATCATAAATATGCCCAGGTTTTGGCTTCCTCCAACCCTCATTGAAAGGGGTCAGATCTAGGTATAAATCAGTCATGTCAATGGGATCCTATGATTTGGGACAGTCTGGCTAGGTTACTAATGACCCTCTGGTGCCTCCTTATCCTCTTTAAACATAGATGAATAGCTAGGCAATCATAAATATGCCCAGGTTTTGGCTTCCTCCAACCCTCATTGAAAGGGGTCAGATCTAGGTATAAATCAGTCATGTCAATAGGATCCTATGATTTGGGATAGTCTGGCTAGGCTACTAATGACCCTCTGGATCAACATCCTCAGTATTAACCTATGAATCTATGAGCCAAAGTACTATTGCTCCTTCCTGAGAGGCCCCTATCCCACTTCCCAGCCATTACTATCCTATCTCCAGTCTTTAAATTGCACTCCAAATTTATTCTTAGCCTCATCCCACTTTGTTATCCTTCCCATTACAGTTATTTGCTCCCAGTATCTTGGTTCCTTTGCCAGTTTTCCCCAGTAACTTGCAGCCTTCTATTTCCTATTTTTCGTACCTCTACTTGCAGTCAGCCCCATTGTCAAAATCTCCTTTCTCCATTCTCAAGTTGGCTTAATTTTTAGAATACTTTCTGCAACTTTATGAATATACTATGCTGTAAGAGTGTTATTATTCTTCTTAAGGATCTGCATCCAAAATTCTACTCACTCCTTATTTCTTGACCCCCCCCCCCGTTTCATCATTATCCATTTCCATTTTGACTTATAACCTTCTGCTAGTGCTATGTATATGAGCCTTAATTATGTAGCTCTAAAATAGCCATTCAAATCAGGTGATCTTAAATCACCTTGTTCTATTGGTAGGTTCATCTTATCCCACTTGACTCTTGCCCTCTTTCCCTCCCAGATAAATTCCTTTAACTCTTTATTAATTACTGTCCACAACTTTTCCTCTGGTTGATAAAAATATGCCTGATCTGTATATAAAACTAAATGGGCTAAAACATTTTCACTCCTTGCATCTTACCATCTATATCCACAAACAAGAGGTTCCAGTTTCTTGTTTGTTGTATTATCTTTTGTTTAGTCACTTCCCACATATCCTTAGCTGACGTAACATAAGCATTTTAATTCATCTTATTATGTCCACATAAATATGTGTATTGCTGAACCAAGTCATGCATGCATACATAATTTATGGCTATAGCCTTTGTTTTGATCTTCATTAATGTTATATCCTGAAAATACTTGAAACTGTTCCACAGCACTGAGATGTCCTTTTCTGGATTTATCAAGTAAAATAGTATTATCTACAAATAAAGCCAAATCTTATTGATTACCATACCAATTATAACCTTGCATTTCTGTGTCCCATATTTTCTCTGCCAGTGTCTCTAAATATAAAACAAATAACAAAGGGGAAAGAGGGTATCTGCCTGGTTCCTCTTTTCAAACACAGTTTATTGGAGAGGAACTCTCCCACTTGAATTATTGCCTCTGATTCTTTATATAGCCTCCCAATTAACTTTATTGTTCTAGCAGAGTATGCAAATGCTTCCAATGCCTTGTTCAAAAAAAAAACCCAGCCTATTCTGTTCAATGTTTGCTCTGCATCAAGACCCAACAACAGAGATATTTTCTTATACTTTGCTTCTCTCTGGATCATCATTGGTTTATTAATGTTTTCAAATGGTTATATCCCCTCCACAAAAACACATTGATCCATATCAGTCAATTTGGCAACATCTTTGACATTCTTTTAGGTAGTATAAACAGTTTATTAGCATGGTTTAAAATTAAATGGGTCTATATGAAGCTGAATCTGAAGGATCATTACCGTTTTTAGAGGATAACAGCTTTTTTTCAAGATGCTGGTGCTTCTTCTCTTTTCAAAATACTCACACAAAATCTGCCAGATCTTTATGATGTTCTTCCCTGCTATCATCCAGACTTCCACTGGAATATCATCTGCTCCTGCAGACTTCCCTGTAGATTGATTATGCATCACCATTTTTATTGCATCTTGTCTTAATTTTTATTTCTTGACTCTTGTCCTCATTTAACCTTGGAATAATTAAATCTTCCATAAATATCTTCATTAATGCACTTTCTTGGTTTCCACATTGTTTTTGTTTATACAAAATGTTCATAAAAAGTTAGAAATATCTCTAATACTTTTAAGGATCTCTGGTTATTTTTCTTATCATAGTCTGAATAAGTCTGATGACAATCTTTCCTGTTTTCTGTTGCCTAGGTTGCAGTGGTAAACATATTTGTGCTCTGTGGTTGTTATCAAAAATAGTTGCTTAACAACAAAACAGCAATATTTCTAAACTCGTACATACTATTCATATGCTCCCTTAGTTCCTGTTTAGCATTTTGCAGTTGCTCTTATTCTTGATCTGTGAGATTGTCCTTATTCTGCAATACTTTAACCTTTGTCAGCCCCTATAAATAAGTCCTATTACACCATAACCATGTCTCTTTCTCCTTTATTTCTATGCTATTTTTATATTCCCTTTTCATTTTATCCCACTCACTAGCTATTCCTGCTGAAATTTTTTTATCTTCCTTAATAACTCTAGAATAATTTTCACTGCCTATTCCTTAAATTTCTCTCTTTTTAACAGATAGATGGGAAAGCACCTGCATTTTTATCTTAGTTTTTATTGGTGTATGATCAGAAATAGTTATTGGATATGTGTCAAAGCTTTCAATGAAATGCAAATGATCCTGTGAAATACAATTTCTATCCAGTCTAGCCCAGTTGTTATACCTTGAGGAATAATATATAAATTCTATTTGAGCTCCTATTTCTGAATTGACATCTTCCATTCCAGATAGTTTCATAAATTTCTTCAGATGTCTACACTCTTTTGTTGCATTTTTCCATCTAGGTCCCCCGATACATCCACACTGTTGCAAATTAAGTTCCAGTCACCACCTATAATTTATATTCCCTGCTGAAAGCTGATTATTTCTCCCATTTTTTTCTTAAGTTCCATACCATTCATTTTTGGTGGAATATAAATGCATACTAGTGTAATCCTCCTCCCTTGTCAATAGCCCCTTACTACCATAAATATACCATCATTGTATTTTTTCCTCTTCTATGACTATTGGATTCCCTCTAGCAATCAGTGTTACTACTACCCTATTCCTTTGCCCCTGATATTCTGTTGAATATCCATCCTGAAATAATTTCTTTGTCAAATTCAGTTCACATACTCATTTCTTCTAAATGTGTCTCCTGCAGCATTGATAGTGACACTCTGCATTTCCTAATATAATTAAATGCTCTCATTTTTGTCTACACCTGTAAGGCTATTTACATTCCTTGATACTATGAACAGAGTTGTCATTATGATTAAAAGTTATTGTTCCCATTTATTATATATCACATTTTTTTGAATGTGGATTCCGAACTTCTGCCTTACATGCTCTTAGTAATGTTTGGCTGGCTGATCTTTTATACAGTTTTTTCTTCTAATATCCATTTAAATGTATATCACATTTCTCAAGATTTTTTTACTTTAATGAAAACCCTCAAACAAAATGCTCAACACACTTTCTGAACACTTCCATCCCCTATTAGCTTAGAAAAAATACACAAAACTATGCACTGTTAACAAAGTTTAACCTTCCAGATAGGATTAATTGACCCAAACTGGCAGCTACCCACAGATATAACCTAATCTAAAACTGAGGTTACTCATACCAAAGTGTGTTCCCACTTACACTGGTTGCTGCCCGTTTCTCTTATCTCTGTTCCCCTACCAGTTGTGAAAAACAGTCTGTATACTTTCAGAAAACATTAAAGTTTAGCCCTAAGAAAATGTGCCTGGGCCAGCCTTATGCACTGTTCTACTAAATGCATTAAACTATTAAATAGGCTACTATCTCTCATTCATTTTCCATAATTTCAGACTTATTTTTTTTCACTGAGCTCTTGTCACTGCACTTTTAAGTTTTGCATTTCCCACAGCAAAGAATGCTCACAATTCTCAAGATTAATTGCTAGCACCTGCTGAAAGTTTGTCTCCATGTAAAAGTAGTCAGCAAAGAGAAAAAAAAACAGCTAACAACTTGCAGATGCATGAATGAATCTTTATAAATTTCACTCAGCACAGAATGTACAGAATTCCCTGGTTGACTGCCTTCAGCTGCAGACATTTTGCCTTTCACTGCTAATGAAACAAATCTAATATCTTTGAAAGGTTCAAGATGGTTAGCATTTTTCATGGCTTTTATCATTTTGTCTTATTTTTCAAGTCTATTTGCTGACAAAAAACATGCATAGATTAAGCCAATGACCTTAATCTAGGCATCTGCCCTTGTAAAAAAAAATGGAAATTATCTTCTTAATTTTACATATAATATAATCAGTACACTTTTACACCTCACCACTACCCTGACTGCCCAAGATCACAGTAATATATTAACATAAACTTGCTTCTGTTCAGACTTCCTTCGCTTGTTGTATTGTAAAACCTATATTTCTTACAACTAAAAAAAAAATGATATCTGTTCACTTTAATATCTTTAAGACATACAACAGTCACCAGAAAGGCTCCCCCATTTAAAATACCCCTGACTGCACTCTATACTCAACAGCTTCATAATATAACACACAGTTTACATCATGAAATGTTTTATATAAATACTAATAAGAATAAAAAAAGTTTTACTTATAGTTACTTCTTTTTCCCCTTTTTGTGTCCTTCTAAAAGTAAAAACATAATGCCGGGTATATGTTTTACAGTGTACCCACATGTTTAACAAAGTCAACACAAGTCCAGTCTTTTCTCAGCTACTTTTATTTGCAAAGCCAGGTTTCACAAATGTGATTGTTGCTTTATAATTTCAAATGTATTCACTAATTTCAGTGTTGTTGGTCTTCTTCCTGATATCTGCATCTCCCAACACTAGACTCTGGTTCAAATCCAAGGTATACCTGGTTCTTCTAATGAAGTCCTGTGGTTTTTTTCTGTCTCTTTTGCATTTTCCTTTGGTACATTGGAAATGGTTCACTGGCACAGTCTCTGTATGAGCTCAGAAGAATGAAAAGCAGATTCTTCATCTGTTCGCCGGCTCACATTTTGTTGCATAAACTTTTTTTTATTTCCTTCTTAGCCTGTTCTTAACCAAAATGTCTTTGATCCTCCAGGAAGAAAAATACCATGAAGATAGCTAAATACAGCACCGTGAATCTCATGCTCACCTCTCAACATCCCCTGATAGCTGATTTCTGGAATAAATGTGCTTCTCTTCTGCCTGGTATACACTGAATAATCATGTTCCACATTCATTCTACTGTCTCAGTTTTATCAGGAGCAATTCTTTCTGCAGGTATGATCTTGTCTTTACAAATATAGGTCTTGGCTGCTTTCCTATGGACATGTTTGGAATATACTCTCAATGTGCCCTTCAGTTAACAACTACTGCTCTACAATACCAGTCTAATTGATTATTTGTGCTTTTACAAAATTATTACAGTCTGTTCTCTTCATTTTCTCTGCTGCAGCAGAACATCTCAGGTTTTCTCTGTGTACTTTAAATTCTAACTCTACAATTTTTGAAACAGCTCTTCTTGAGGAACCTCATACTCAGCTAGCAGTTTCTTCATTTCATCTTCTGATTTTTGCAGTTCTATTCATTTTTCCAGCCTTTTGTTGTCTGAGTTGATATATTCCTTCAATGTTTCATTTATTTTAATCACCTTTGAGGAAATGTTATTTATTTATTGTTTCCTATAAATTACTAGAAGTCATTTTGTGTATCAAAGCTGAAACCTAAACTGCTTCTTGTTGAACTGCTGAAACATACATCCAGCCAGTGTTTTCTCTTCACCTTTTCTGGTTGATTTTCTTTTAGGTTCTCCAAATTTCTTTTTCTTTGCTGGTATCCTGGTGGTGTACTTAGAAGCCAGTTACTGAATTTACCCAATAACAGCTCAATGGCACTCCTTTTTCTCAGTAAGAGCTGAAATTAAACTGTTGATCAGTGTGCAGCCATCTTGGAAGTCATTATCCTAGCTCCTCTTGAGCTTTTTCCTGCCTCACTCAGTGGTTCATTTCCCCTCTCTTCTCTTGTGGAAAGACCACTTCACCATCTGGCAGTGAAAGCACCAAAAGAATGTCACCAAAACACTAAATATTTTGAGTCACTTCATGATGCAGAAAGAGCAATCTTCCATTCTCACTCCTACCTCAGATGACTCCAAGTTCAGGAAAATGCTAAAACTGATACAGAAATGGTGGGCATGACTCACTGATACCATACCATCCCTGCAGAAAGGGATGTAGAAGCCCTTTAGGACAGCATAAACATCACCATAACTGATGCCTCCAACTGTGGAAGATTCAAGTTATTGTCTGCCAGGAATGTTCATATCCTGTTACTGTAACGCCACACATCAGACCCTTCTTATATGGGGGGCTACTCCCCCCACCCTCAACCCCATGCTAATTATATATACCAACTCCGAGATCACACTACAGTGGGGAAATAGTGCAATCTCATATTTGGTATATATAATTAGTGTGGGGGGAGGTGCATAGCCTCCCACATAAAAAGGGTCCGGTGTGCGCCAAATATTATTTTAATACACATAGGTTCATAGGTTCATAGGTAGGTAGGTACTAGGCTATCGGCCCAAGGGCCTAAGTAAGCCTAACCAACAAGGTTCCCTGGCTTACGCCACCCAAGAAAGTTAATTTCCTGTGCCCCTGTCAAGCAGAGCCACAGAAGTGATCCCCAGGCTGTATTTCATTTTATTTTATAACTATGGAATCACGGCAAAAGTACGCTGAGCAATTTCCCTGCTGCTGGCCAACTATGACACCTCAGTGATTTTTTTTACGATGATATGCCTATATGAGAATACTGCCATTCGATGTTTAGTGTTCGAAGATTAGCTGTTTGGTTATTGTTTTTTTCAATCACTGACCATAGACCCACTTATAGCAAGTAATTTTGGCAATTTCTGAGAGGCAACAAAACGTATAAATGCATGAATTATTGACAAAAAATTATTTTTCGACTACCTCAGTTATAAACTTGCCCAAATATACTCCCTTATCATTGTGCTCTTTAAGGTCGTTCAGTGTTTGTTGAGAAAGTTTTCATTTACATGCTACACATTTACACATACTGAGAACACTTAAAACAACAATATTCATACCTCTATCCACATGCTTAATAATAATATCTTTATTCTTTCTCAGTTATTCAAATGCCTGCAATTCAGATATAGTTAGACTATAAATAATGCAATATCTGCACTTCATAAAATATTGTAACAATTTATTGACACAAAAATAAATGCAGAAAGACCTTTGTTAATATAACTTTCTAATGGAGGAATGAAATCACTGCATGAGGGAACACAGTCAGTGTTGAACAAAAGATAGCATCACACATTTCATATAAGAGCAACATGAAAATTGAATTATCACTATCAGATATACTGTCAGTCAAAGTTTGATGCATACTTCCTACAGTCTTGTTATAAAAAATAATAGACTGTAGGAAAACAAGAGAAATAAAAATGATGTTATAAATAAACTAACAAAACTGGGCATAAATCCCTATGTCACCAGATGGATAGCCAATTGGCTCATGGGCAGGACACGTGGTTAAAGTGGGTGAATTCAGATCCAGCAAGAGCCCAGTTACTAGTGGTGTGCCACAGGACTCAGTGCTGGGACCACTCCTGTTTGGAATTTACTTCTCTGATACCAAAGCTAATGTGGAAGGCCTCTGGATGGTAAAGTTTGCCAATGACTGCAAACTGGGGATAATCACTAAATCACCCAGTAATGCAGATATCCTCCAAGAGGGTCTAGATCAGACAAATGATTGGTGCCAGAACCATGGCCTTAAACTAAATACAAAAAATGCATTATCATACCTTTTGGGAAGTCAAACATCCCTGCAAATTACAACATCAGTAGCTCGTGCCCTAGAGTGGACTCAGTGGTGAGAGATCTAGGTACAGAAATAGATAGATATTAGACTTAGAACTTTGTCCACCATGTGTCTATAGTGGTAAGAAGATGTTTTATATGGCACAACCTATAAGTAAAGGTATGGCATTCAGATCCAAAGAAATTATAGCCCCGCTGTACTCAGCCCTCACTTAGACCAATAATGGAGTACAGGGCCCCACTTGGCATGTACTTAAGTAG
Source organism: Protopterus annectens (assembly GCF_019279795.1). Lineage (NCBI taxonomy): Eukaryota > Metazoa > Chordata > Ceratodontiformes > Protopteridae > Protopterus > Protopterus annectens. Next base: position 142,957,026 of record NC_056735.1, read on the forward strand.
GCAGTTACAGCAGCTGGAGTGAACTCAGAGGTTCCTCACAAGGAAAATATAGGGTGTAAACAACATGAACTGTACAGATAGATGAAAATCTCTATCCCTTTTCTCTGTTTCCAACTGATTATTAAGGGGTGACCTATGTCTGACCTATAATCTAGCCCTGGTGAAGCTGCTACACATCAACAAGTCAAACACCATGAGGGTCACACAATCTAGGGCTCTAAACTTAGTCAGCAACTCAAACAAAACACATTGGAGAGAAAGATGTGTACCTCGTAGTTTGCCCATTCTTTGAAACAGGCTTCCTATTCACATCAAGCAGAGCCCTTCCATGGTCATCTTCAAATGCAGTTTGGCTCAATGGATGGAGAATCACAAATTCACACTTGGTGTAATGCCTATGTCCCTTAAGGACTGGGGCAATCTTTAACATACTTAATGCACATTCACAAATCCATGCCATCCTCTTGTCCCTAGGGGCCATATATTGGGCAAATTTGGGTTATATTGCTTGGGCTTGTAAGGACCTTTATGCTACTAGCCTAATAATTTCCTGTGACCCTATGAACCTATGAAGTAAAATGGGATTGAGAATTTGCAGTTGCAAGAGAAATAATCTATGGATATAAGTAACACAGACATTTAAAATATATTTTCCCTTTTATTCTGTCTTTGAAATGTGGTCCTCATCTCTTATAGTGAAGTTATTATTTGCAGATGTAATACAACAATTGGAAGATTAAGTGCTTGCTTTCATTTTTTCTGTCTCATCAGGAGTAAATTGTGATTAGCGATCTATAATAGGGGGAAGATGACAGTGGTCTATGGATTTCTTAATTAGAATAAGATCTTTAGGTTCCAAGATGTGGTTATTAAGAGGGTTCAGTGTTAGCTTGATAAGATTTTAAATGATGTTTTATAGCATTATTTGTGTTTTTTGATGAATAAGTATGAAACATTTGAAGTTTATTTCATTTAAAAGAATGAGCTCATAAATGCAATAAAATGAAATTCATAGGAGTAGTTGCAATGTCAAAGGACAACTATGTATTAAAAATAACAAATCTAACATTAACATCAAAAAGCATAAATGGTCTGAGTGGTGGCTGTAAACGAGGTGTACTAATAAAATGCTTGAAAGTAAAAAAAAAACAGTCATGGTTATTCTACAAAAACACATTTAGTGGAAAAATATGTGATACATTCAAACAATTTATTCAGTTCAGAATAAACACTTTTATCTCATATATTGAAGACACAGAGACTTCATCAGACTGTCTGAAAAGAAATAACATAGTTTATCACAATGTATATTATAACTTTATGATTTTTTTCATGATTCATAGATTCATAGATCAGTACTAGACTAACTGCCCTTGTGAGCCATTTTAAGCCTAGCCAATTATCCCTTGGGAGACTTGAACCCTGCACCTTGTGTTTGTAAGGCAAACACCTTAACCATTAAGCCACCCTCCCAACATATAGTACTAAGCTAACTGCCCTTGCGAGCCATTTTAAGCCTAGTTGTAAGGCAAACACCTTAACCATTAGGCCACCCTCCCAACTATGATTTTGTTAGTTTCTTTATATATATATATATATATATATATATATATATATATATATATATATATATATATATATATATATATACAATTATATAGCTAAATTGGTGGCTAAGCTCTCTCCACCCAAGACTGGAACAGGCAGTCATGAGGAGAAGGTTAATACTTGCACCACACATCCAGCCTCACACATACTAAACCAGCACTGGCAAAAAGTACACATAAATACACTAAATCATACTTGGAGGCTCTATATAAAAACCTGCAAAAGCATCACAGACCTCCAAAGCAGACACCCAAAAAACCTGCACCTCCTGTCACAAACCAGACAACACATAAAACACAAAATCAGTGTGCCGCACAATCACAGCGCTTAAGGTGAAATAACATACCTAACACACTAGTAATAGGTGACTCCATTAGTCAGGCACACTGACGTCCCACTCACTAGGCTGGACAAGGAGAAGATTATTGTTAGCTGCCTGTCGGGAGCCAGAATCCGCCACATAACACAAGCACTCAGGTCACTCCAGAACAAGTACAAATATAACTCTGTCATTGTTCATGTTGGTGTGAATGACCTGAGACATACCTCCCTGGACTACATGAAAAGAGATATGGAAGAGATCTCTGATCATGTAGCCCAAGTGGATATGACCCTGACCCTGAGTAGCATCCTGCCCTCACCAAGAATGATACCGCAGTATAAAGAAAAAATGATCAATTTCAACAATTGGCTAAGCTTCTGGTGTCATTCAAAGGGGATTCAGTGTCTGTCAGCCTGGGACGACATGCTCGACAGGCCTTGTTGCTTCGCAAGAGACAGCTTGCACCTGTCACCCCTAGGCTTTCGAATACTGGCCAAGGCTCTTGCTGCCCCCATAGTGCCCTTTTTAGGCAAGGCTCAAAAGTCAAACCCACCTCCGTAAACAGCACAAATAAAAAAATGAGGGTTATGCTACACAACGTCAGGAGTTTAAATCTCAAAATGCATGCGCTTGAAGCACTCCTCAGTATGGAGAAAGTCGACATCTATGCAGTAACTGAAACCTGGTTCAAGGCTCCACAGAGCACCCCAGCACTACCGGGCTACAACTCATACCACACATTTCGGCCACAGAACATGGACCGAAACACAAAAGGAGGAGGTGTATCCTTATTCATCAAGGATACCTACACCTCCAGGTTAGTAGCGTAGCATGATACCTCCAAGATCATCCATGTGCAACTAACATCAGGCAAGTCTGCAATGCAAATTGTGGCCTGCTACAGATCACCCTTCAGGACCCAGGACCACCACTCCGCCTTTCTGGAGACACTGAAAAACATGAAGGTCCTACCGAATACCCTGATATTGGGCGATTTCAATTACCCTACCATTAACTGGGAAAACTACTCAAGTACAAACTCCCAGGTCCAGCGCTTCCTGGAATTTATCAACTCAAATGCCCTGGATCAGCTGGTAAACTCTCCTACCAGAGGTGAAAACATATTGGACCTGGTCATCACCAACATGGGCGACAGGTGTTCCACACCAGAGGTTAACCAATCACAGGTTAGATCAGACCATAATCTAATCACTCTGGATGCCCACACCCCACCACCACCCCCAACTAAGGAAACCACAGTAAAAAACTTTTCTAAAGCAAACTTCACCTTACTTAAGACAGAGGTGGTATGTTTCACAGCCCCCACGCTAAAGGATAGCACTGCCCAAGATGCATAAACCTTTACAAATGCACTCTACGAGTACCTACAAGGATGCATGGATCGTGCCATCCCTAGCAAAACCAAGACTCACTCCCCTAAGTGAAGGAAACCAGTCTGGTGGACCCTTGCCATAAACAGGCTATACAATAGAAGGAGGAAACTAGTTCAGAAAAAAAGCAAATCCCAAGAAGGAAAGACATTCCTGATCAGTATCAGTAAGAAACTAAGGTACCGCATAAAATCCTCCAAGGCTAACTTTGAAAGAAAAATAGCCAAGGATTCAAAAGATAACCACAAAGCCTTCTTTAGCTATGTCAAGAATTTAAGTGGCAACTCGCAGATATGCTCTGAGCTAGTGCAAAATAGCACAAAATATACTGAATCCACTGATATTGCCAACATCCTGGCAGATAGATTCAGTGCAAACTTCACCCCCCTCTCACCCCCAAAAGGGCCCGCAACAATACCGGAGAAGTGTAGTGTCCTGGAAATCACAGACGCACAGGTGAAAACAGCCCTTTCAAAAGCCAAAAGCACAGCGTCAATGGGACCAGATGGTGTTCCAGGCTGCGTCTTGCATGAACTACAGAATGAACTAGCCCCCCCACCTAAACACACTGTTCAACCTCAGCCTCTCCACAGGCGACGTGCCCATAGAATGGTGCACAGCAATGGTTATTCCACTCCACAAAGGAGGGGCCACAACTGACGCTGGTAACTATCACCCCATAAGCCTAACTAGCCTGGTCTGCAAGGCTATGGAGCACATCATCATGGAACTCATTAACAAAGACATTGGGAAACTCCAAACACTTGACCTGACCCAGTTCAGCTTTGTTAAGGGTAGATCATGCCTACTAAACCTGATTGACTTCTTCGAGACAGTTACCAAGGCCATAGATGAGGGGAAGGTAGTTCACACAGCCTACCTTGACCTCGCCAACACTTTTGACACCATTCCCCACTCAGGAATTATAGAAAAACTCACCAGCCTGAACATAAACCCCTACATCACAAGATAGGTTGCCAACTGGCTTACAGACAGAACTCACACGGTAAGAATAGCGGGCTCCAGATCCGACTCTAAACCAATCACAAGTGGTGTCCCACAAGGCTCAGTCCTGGGACCCCTACTGTTCAGCATATACTTTTCAGAAGTACAGGCAATCACAGGAGGACTATGGCTAACCAAGTTCGCCGATGACTGCAAACTGGGAGCCATAATTGACTCACTGGCTGACACAGACATTCTCCAAAAGGGCCTTACTGAGATGGACACCTGGTGTCAAAGTCATGGTCTCAAGCTAAATGCCAAAAAATGCATAGTCATCCCGTTTGGGAAAAGCAAAACACCCATGAATTACCATATAGGTGGCAGCCCCCTTAATACAGAAGAGGTAATAAGAGATCTGGGGGCCCAGGTAGATAGTAATCTCTCCTTTGACAATCATATTGCCAAAGTAGTTAGGAAATCCTTCTATGTAGCCCATCTAATTACTAAAGGGTTCGCATCTAGAAATAAAGAGGTTATAGTGCCCCTCTACTCGTCACTCATCAGACCCATCATAGAGTACAATGCCCCATTTGGGATGTACCTCACAAGACACTTCCAACAGCTGAAAAGACCACAAAAGTACCTCACCAAGGGGATTACTGGTTTCAAACATATGTCCTATGCAGCCCGACTTGAAAAACTCCAGCTGAACTCAGTGGCATATCGCTTACTCAGAGGTGATCTCTGCCTGACTTACAAAGCCATGTCCAACTCAGAATTGATGGACATGCTCCACCTAAAGAAATCAAAGTCACTGTGAGCCACTCGATCTAGTGAGCTAAACCTTGCCACAGCAATAAATACAACATGCTGGAGGTATAGATTCATGTCACAAAGACTTCCCATACTTTGGAACAAAATTCCTAACTACATTAGGCAGAGCGCCTCACTAACACTCTTCAAGAGAAACCTTGATGAGTGAATGGGTTACAGAAAATACACCCCTGGGATCACTTCATTGGCTCTTCTTGACAGAGGCTCAGTTAATTAATCAATGGGGAGGCGGAAGCTGACACACTCCGGCTAGGCTTATAAATGCCCTCGGGCAGATAGCCTAGTACCTACCTATGAACTTATGTACCCATATATATATATATATATATATATATATATATATATATATATATATATATATATATATATGTATATATATATATATATATAATGTGTGTGTATATATATATATATATATATATATATATATATATATATATATATATATATATATATATATATGTATTTTCTCTCTTGTATACACCTATTAATTACTTTTATAACTAACTGTAGACATTGTTTTCTGGAGCTTTTCTCCTTGGTTCACTGCTGAAAAAGGGCACCTGCCCAGCCAGACTAACCCGGCTAACAAATGGCAAATAAAATAAATAAATAAATAAATATCAAGTACACTTTATAAGAAACACCGTGTTAAAAAGATAAACTCAAAAAGCAATTAATATTGTAGCAACATTTAAACATTTAAAAATGCATAAAAATGCTGATGAACAACTATGTTAATTTTTCAGTTTGATATTTTTTCTTTTTAATATTTAAAATTTATTTGTTATATAATACTGGTGGAGAACTAGCATTAAGCTGCCGCTGTCATTTGTATTTCAGTTAGTTAAAGCTCTCCCTCTCTTATGCCTCCTTTTATATCAGATAGTACATAATTAAGCTTAAATTAAAAAAAAAAACACATTGTGCTATGTGTCTGTAAAGAGCATTAACAGTACTATTATGTTTTAATCTGTGCTCTTGCTTGACTGTTATTATTGATTACACGTTTTGCATGTATAGAATGCATCATACGTGGTGCAGGACACCACATACACCATAAAATCAAACATGCAGTTAAAAGTGTCTGAGGACTTGATGTTTTGCTTGCATTGGCACAATAAAAATTAACTGCATTCACAAAGCTGCACATGCTACATGAAAAACACTTAAAAGTGCTCATCCTGTATGTACTTCTTGAATTCATTTAAGATCATTTAATTTTTGACCTAATTGTTGACAGAAAAGAAAAATCTGTTTTGCAACAGAAACAATTCATCTTCAGTTAACAAAATACTTGATAAACTGTATACTTTTGAAAACAATAGAGACCAGTACCACTGTGTGTGTGCCCATTGATGCTGCCTGTGCCCACATCCTCTTATAACAAGCTTGGCTAGTCCACTGATGCACTTGCACGATTTGATGAAACCAACTCTGACTATTTGCTTTCTTGACAGTGATATATGGTAGGAATGATCCTAGTTATTGTTCATTTTGTTAACTGTGTTAACTACTACCTTAAGTTGACAGATACTTAGTTTATCAAATGTCCGGTACTCTGAATGTCCATGTTGCTTAAAAATGTAATTAGGTGTGCATTTGGTATAGGAGTGCTTGCATGCATTCTTGTGAATAAGGGTTAGCGTTAGATAAGGAGATATTTTTAGAGTGTCTTTGGTGGTCAGTATACGTATGTATGAGTGGTTGCTTTCTAGATTTAGAGCTATGGTTTAGTTAGGGAATAGTTTTAGTATAATGAGTGTGTGTATTTGAGTTCTGTACCCGAATGTCTAGATTAGCGGTACTGACAGGGAAAGTATTTCTTAAGATAATGTGTAGGGCTGTGGTAGTGCAGTGGCAAGGTTAGGGTTAGGATTAGAAGACATGAATAAGGGAAGCATACTGTTAACCCTAATCTTTCTCCTGACCCAGCCCTAAACTTGCATATTACCATAAAAAAAAAAAAACAGACTTTTATTTTTTTTTTTAAGATAGATTTACTGATCAGAAAAGGAGACCAATTGTTCTAGTATTTCAGTCAGAAAATACTCTGTAGAGTAAGTGTTGTTTAGTGCTGTATTCAGCTACAGAGATTAAATTGGCGATATTGTAGTTGAGGGCCTCACCAGTTTGATTTGCACAGAAGTGGGCGTGTTGCAAATTGAGTGACAACCCGGTCTGCATATTTAATTTGCTCGTGCATACATGATATGAAAATATTAACTGTACACAAACGCCCATTTCTTCCCTGCCCCTCATAAAAATATAATGTAAGTTTCATTATTTAATGCAGTTCAGAAACTAAATGTTGTCGGAAAACCAGCGACCATACTTTAGGCTTGCCACCTTTTTAGTTGCCCAGACTGGGACATTTTTGTGGTAAAATGAGATTTTGCAGGGCAAACAGTATATCTATCCCATTTTTTTACCATTAGTATTTACTGAGCTGTAGTACCCCCTCGAGCTAACATGCCGAATACCAGGTGAATATTCATGAAGTCAGTGAAGACATCACTATGAATATTCACTTATTATTCGAACAGGAATAAACAATAGCAGATGCCATTTGAATACAGTTTTTATGTTGGCAAAACAGTAAGTTAGGTTCTTTTCGGTGGTCGTGGGTATGGTTTATCCTGCAAAATCTCATTTCCCATTTTGGAGATGGGAAGTTGAGAGGTACGATTCACTGTAGACTGACAGGTTTTCCGATGATATTGTAGATGAGGGCCTCACCAGTTCAGTGCATGTTTTCTTTGGTTGTACATTCGGAGGGAATGCATATTCATGAATGACATACAGGGGGGTGGGTTTGGGGCGGGGCTTGCTACTGCGCATCTGGTGAGGCCCTCAACTACAATATCACCATTATATTTACATATATCTATACCTATATCTATATCTATATATAGGTGGGTCTACTTAATAAATGACTCACATACCTGAATCTGTAAATCTCTGGACAACTTCACAGAAATCACAAAACTATGAACACTTGGATGACAGGAAAGTTACCCTGGAAAAGGATCCACTTGGCCACCATAGTGAACTTTGCCCATTTCTCCACAGTAGTGCAATATCAGAGTTGTTATATTTAGTTGAAGAGGGTTGGGGGGGGTTTAATTTGCTTTGTTTCTTTATTTTTTTGTGGTGCTCAACACATGGTTACTTACCCAGAGTTTTTACTTGGTAATCCGAGTGTTCATTGTTTTGTGGTTTTGGTGAAGTTGTCTCAAGATTTACAGATTCAGGTAAGGGGGTTTTCATTCATTAAAAGTAAACCCATATAGGTATATAGAATCGGTTCCCTATTAGAAGACCGAAGACGCATTCTTTCGAATGCGTCTTGGTCGAACTCAAAAGCCTGAAATGGCAAAATATCGAAGCAGCTTTTAAGTGAATTCTTTCCCTGGGAAAGAACTTGCTTGGCCGCTTCATTACTTTGCCATTTTCGGCACTGTAGTGCGATCTTGGAGTTGGTATATTTAAGTAGGGGGGTGGGGGGGGCAAAGCTCCCCACTTAATGTAATGTTTAAAGTATGTTTTGTTTTCATTGTTGTTGTTGGAACAGCGATTTTCTTTCCCTAGGAAAAAAAAAATTGCTGTTCTGACAGTTCGAAATTGTAAGCTTTTGCTTACATAGGGTCGATTAATCACCGTTCGCTTTTTTAAGCACTCAGTGATCTAATATAGACCCTATAGAATCTAGGTAGTTCTGTCAGTAATAGTGTATATAACTTTCTATTTATAGATATATAGATAGAATGCAGACAGTTTTGTAAATACTAGTGTGCAGAACTCAATTCAATGTGTGTGTGTAAATATTTAGATTTTTTGTTAGTGCAAAGGGGTGCAATGGGGCTTTTCATTGCATGGAGAGCCCAAGTAGTAATATCAAGCATAATATAATACTTTTGACAAAGTAAAACAAGGTAAAGGAGCAAAGTCTGGTTGCAGGAAAAAATATTTTGTATCAAAGTAAACCAAACTGCAGTAGTGCAAGAAAATGTAATCATCATCATCATCTTCTTTCGGCAGTTCCCGTTAGGGGTCGCCACAGCAGATCACCTGTTTCCATTTCTTCCTGTCCTCTGCATCTTGCTCTGTCACACCAACCACCTGCATGTCCTCTCTCACCACATCCATAAACCTTATCTTAGGCCTTCCTCTTTTCCTGTTACCTGGTAGCTTCATCCTTAGCATCCTTTTCCCAATATACTCAGCGTCCCTCCTCAGCACATGTCCAAACCAACGTAATCGTGCCTCTCTGGCTTTGTCTCCAAACCTTTCAACCTGGGCTGACCCTCTAATATACTTATTTCTAATCCTGTCCACCCTTGTCACACCCAGTGCAAATCTTAACATCTTTAATTCTGCCACATCCAACTCAAACTCCTGCCTTTTTGTCAATGCCACTGTCTCCAACCCATATAACATAGCTGGTCTCACTACCCTCTTGTAGACCTTCCCTTTCACTCTTACAGGTACTCGTCTGTCACAAATCACTCCTGACACTCTTCTCCACCCACTCCATCCTGCATGTACTCTCTTCTTCACCTCTCTTCCACACTCACCGTTACTCAGAACTATTGACCCCAGGTATTTAAACTCATCCATCTTTGCCACCTCTACTCCTTGCATCCTCACCATTCCTCTATCCTCCCTCTCATTCACACACATATATTCTGTCTTAGTCCTGCTGACCTTAATTCCTCTTCTCTCTAGAGCATATCTCCATTTCTCCAGGGTCTTCTCCACCTGTTCCCTACTCTCACTACAGATCACAATGTCATCTGCAAACATCATAGTCCATGGGGACTCCTGTCTGATCTCGTCTGTCAACCTGTCCATCACCATTGCAAATAAGAAAGGGCTCAGAGCTGATCCTTGATGTAACCCCACCTCCACCTTAAACGCATCCATCACTCCCACCACAGACCTCACCGCTGTCACACTACCCTCGTACATATCCTGTACCACTCTTACATACTTTTCTGACACTCCTGACTTCCTCATACAATACCACAACTCCTCTCTAGGCACCCTGTTATATGCTTTCTCTAAGTCTACAAAAACACAATGCAACTCCTTCTGACATTCTCTGTACTTCTCCATCAACACTCTCAGAGCAAACATCACATCTGTAGTGCTCTTTCCCTGCATGAAACCATACTGCTGATCACTAATCATCACGTCCCTTCTTAACCAGTGGCGGCTGGTGACTTCAAATCAAAGGTGGGCTGCAGGAGACAGCTGAATGGGTGGGGTCAATGGGAATGAGTGTGACCAACTAGAAAGGGGAGGGGCTATGCTAAAAAAACACAAAAACTGTAACTTTAATTAAATATGCTGCCCTGGGTGCCAAATCATCATTATGAGAGTCCAATCAAGACAAGATGAAGTGTAGAAGAAAAAAAATATTTCGATGCATTGGCTACATGACAGCTTGCTTAATATCTAGATGGAAACAAAAAGGTTGTGAGGCATGAAAAAATAATTTACCTTTTAAATACATTACTGGAATGCCAGTCAAAATCAAGTATAAGATAAACAAGCAGCACTCAACTCAAACCGCTTCTCCTTGTACTCCAGTTCTAATTATAATTTATATTCAGCTTTATTAAAGTACCAAGTAACATGCTGAAAGTAGCAATCTCTGTGATACCCCCACTTGTAAAAGTGTTTCTCATCCAAAAAAGACCTGCTGCCTGACAACAACTATCTACTTGTTTCATGGGGAAAACATGATCAAAGTAAAAAATGAAAAGCAAACAAAAAACAAGCTCAACATACATTGCTTAAAGGATTACTGCACAGGTTATGGACCACACATGATAGATTAGCATTCTGTTTAGTTTACTGGTAAAGTCTGCAAAGATGATTGCAAGTCTCCAGCAAATGTAATGAGCTTCTGAAAATAATGTAATCCTGTCCTTTATTACAAATACTGCCATATACATTTCAATACCCAATGCTTATAAGTTATCTAGTTATGTAAGTATTCGCTGCATGGCAACAACAAAAAGGCTTTCAATGTTGGCAATTCTTTAACAGTATGCTTATTAAAGCTTACTTGCATCTTACAATCTTAGACAAGCTTATCTGATGGTCATTAAAGCATTGCTACTTAAACACAGGACATCAGGTACTTTCTGAATAATAATAAGCATAAATCAACAGTATACAAATATGACAGAAACCAGAACATTACGCAAAATCAAGGACAGATGAAAAGCCACTGTAGAACTTGTGTCTACCTTGGATGGAGGGATACTCTGCACATTTACACTGCATAACTGCTCCTTGCCTTGCTTGGACACATCCAGAGTCAAAACATGGGAGAGTGGGGTGCAACAAGTATGTCACAATTTGAAATGTCTCTGGCTGACTGTGATGGTCCTGACATATTTGTCATACCTCTCAACCTCAGAGCAAGAAATCTGGACAAAGCCATACATAGTTGTGTCTTTCGGCTTTTCCCAGTTAGGGGTCGCCACAGCGGAACTCTGATCCGCTAATGATTGGCAGTAGATTTTTACATGCTGAGTTGCCAACCCTGATGCACAACCTTCAATGAAGGTACGTCCATTCATGCATGTCTCCACACAGAAGACGCTTTAGCTGAGAATCGAACAGGACAACGTCTTACTGTGAGGCGACAACGCTACCGCAGCACCACCACCGCAGTTTAAGGCCCAAAAATAAGGACAATTTTTAAATATTGCTCTTATAAACTTAGAAAGATAATAGAATAGTAGGTCTTGCATTAGTATGAATTTTCTGAAGGGTATGAAATCTGAAACTGAAATGTCTGTCATTATTTTCTAACTTCAGTCTTTAATGATTTGCCACTAATTTGCCAAAAAACACAATTTTATGAAAAACGGACCAAAAATGTGATGCAGAAATATAAAATACCCACACAATACAACTGGGAATCTGCCAAAGAAGGGACACTTTTTTTAATATTAGTACTGCTAACTTGAGTAGCTGACAAAATAAAAGAATCTACATGCATTTCTGAAATAAAAGTAATCTATAACTCTGATTATTACAGTTATTTATTAATTGTAAACCCTCCACATTTTCTTCCAAAATTGCCATTTTGCGGAGGGATTATTAGAGGAAGAGCAACATTTTGAGCCAAAATCGGGGACAGTTGAGAGGTTTGGATACGCCTAATTCTATAAAGCCACTGGGCCTAGAAAGAGCCTATTTTCAGTGGAGGCCCGGGGAGAAAGGCTCCACAATAATTACATACAAAAGTTAAAACAATTAATACAAAGGAAATTTTAAGCAAAACTATCAAAATATTAATACATAGGACATTTTTAGTAGAACTATCATTTCATTAATTACATACAAGTGATCCTTGATTACATGTAAGAGTGAAATATATTGATACATAGAATGAGGTATTTTGAGCAATTAATAGCAGAAACAGCAATAATATTTTACAGACAGGTAATGATGCCATGTATTCTGGAGTAACACATGAGTATAAATATGTTTGTATAGTTCTTAGCTGAGCTCACGGTAGAGGGGAGGTGATAGAAAGGCTGTAGGAGTAAGAGTACAGTCCAGGTTGACAGCTAGGAGTCAGAATAGTCCAGAAAAGTAGAGGGGAATATTGTAGAAGGTTGGCAAGGAGCATAGCCAATGAGAGGAGAAATATAATTTCAGGGATTTTTTAAAGGAGGATGCAAAGATTCACTCATAGAATCAAAACGATTTCAATCTCTCATTTATTGTATAACCTCAAATCATTGCTAAACCTATTAAGTATGCCATCATATATTTTCAGTGTATGTTTCTACTATAGCATATTAGATGGACACACAAAACATAAAGCTAACTTCCTGCTTGCATAACAGTTTTACAGATACGGCTCTCAGTTCAGAATTCAGAACCTTAACACTATATACAAAGCCTGTTAATTTTAAATCCCATAACTATATACAGGGCCAAGTATTGTTTAACTCCTTTCATGTTTGAGTGCATGCAATATGCCAGAAATATGTCTTTAAAAAAGGTCTAAACATCAAGTGAAGTGGATTTCTGAGCAAGTGCAGTCAGTAAATTCTCTTGGAAATATTTATGTAAGGCAGTTTACTGGCACAGAAGTTTTGATCCTGCTTGCATTATTACAGGATGAAGTTCAGTGTTGAGCTGAGGTTGGGTCAGGGAGGGCTCAGACCCTGTGCCATCTTTCTTTCTCAAGAGGAGGACAGGAGTACCAAATGTACGTGTACTGTAGCTCAGAATAGTTATGTTGTACTGAATTAGGATCCAAAGTATGGAGCATACATTAAATTATATGCTCTCTGTACTGGGAAGTAAGTAATGAAAATGTATTTGGAGAGTTATCTAAGTAATGAAAATGCATTTGGAGAGTTATCTAAGTAATGAAAATGCATTTGGAGAATTATCTAAGTAATGAAAATGCATTTGGAGAATTATCTTGTGAATACATTATATTCAGCTACTATCTGTGCCTCCAGTAGCAGAGTAATCACTCTTCCTACTCTTGATTTAGAACTAGAATTTTTATGTGTTCATTTAGGATTAATGTTTGATTGAAAAAGCCCCTACCCTCAGAGACACACCAGCAATTATCTATTTATGTGTGTCTCAATATGAAAGCAGCTGAAGCTTGTAGAAGAAACAATAGATAGTGCTGCTCTGCTGTGATTAGACTCTAGGTACTGTTCTGGGGTCTGGAATACCAATGTATCAGCTCACAGTAGGAACAATGTTGTTGTTGTTGTGTCTTTCGGCTTATCCCGGTTAGGGGTCGCCACAGCGGAACTCCGGTCCGCTAATGTTTTGTAGCGGATTTTTATGTGCCGAGTTACCAGACCTGATGCACAACCTTCAACGAAGGCACGCCCATTCACGCATGCCTCCACACAGAAGACGCTCTAGCTGAGAATCAAATGCGACAACGTCTTGCTGTGAGGCGACAACACTACTAAACGTGTTAAATATAAAAAAAAAAAAACAATTAAACATGGTCAAATGTTCTCTGGAATGCTGGCAATGTGTAATCAAACAAAATATTTTAAAAAGCAGCTTCATTATTTTTTGAAAATACAGTTCGGTCACTTGTAATATATGAAGTAAAATTTGAGAACGTACTTCAGAACATTAAACATATCATAGCAGGCTTGATTTCTGTCTTTAGTTATTAATGCCATTATACAATGCATCATTGAATAATAGGAGGTGCAGACTTTGCATGCGAAAAGTGACTGGAATGGCAAGATACTCCTTAAGTAAATATCATTTAAAGCAATTTCACAGCTGAGTATTAAAACAGTGTTATTTGGTGAGAGTGACCTCTCACTATCCAAAGGAAAACACCGTAAAGGCATATCATGAGACATTCTCATGGAGCCTTTGAAAACTGCAAATCCAAACTATAAGCATCGCTTATGCTGTAGTCCAACATATTAAATGCCATTACCAAATCAATATTAAAAGTGTGTCAACACATTGGATAAATTTTGAAACCAACATTATCATGTGACTTTGGTTAATGTTGAACTGTACCAGAGGAACATGTCAGCAATATGATGAATGAATATTAACAGCAGACTCCCATCATGGCCCACTCAAAATGTCACAAAGTGGGAGAACTTGGAAGGAAAAGTCCAAAGCAAATGCTGTTGTAATTTACAGTGGTCAGGGTGGGAGAACGAATAAATCAGGCTCATTGCTGGATACTGAAAAGAGGCTCATGTTTATGTTCATAATGCTCATGTTATGCATGGTGTGAATCTAATCACACCTCTTTCCAAGCCATTACTTATCTTGCACTGTTGAAAGACAGTGATAGTTTGGGAAATCTTTTTTTAGATATGAATTTTCTGTTTTGTGTTTGCCATAAAATGAAATCTACTTAAATGAAATATAAGCTCAGGATCCCTGCAATATACAGGTTCTACAGTCATACATTTTTGGCAGTGTATCTCATACCATTTCCTGGCATATATTCCCTGGGATTCAGCACTGTCAGTTATACAGATGCATAGCGGCTAATCACTGAAAATGAAGTAGCTGAATGCAGCCCAAGGCTAATTAACTATGTAATAGGAGCCAATTAGCATTACAAAGATTAAATACTTAAGGAATGTACTGGTGAGAACCACACAAACTACTTAAAGAAGAACATTGCACAATGACAGTCATGACAATGCAAGGTCATGTTCATAGGTTCATAGGTTCATACTAGGCTATCTGCCCTAGGGCATTTATAAGCCTAGCCAGAGTGTGTGTGGCTTCCGCCACCTCTTGGGATGAGAATACTATGCCCATTTAGGGTTTAGTTTACTGTGCCTCTGTCTAGTAGTGACACAGAGATGTCCCCCGGGGTAAACCTACGATCTCCCATCCACTCGTCAAGATTTCTCTTGAAGAGAGTGAGTGAGGGGCTCTGCCTAACATGGACTGGGATTCTGTTCCAGAGTGTAGGGAGCCTCTGGGTTATGAATCTGTCCCTCCAGCATGTCCTATTTATTTCTGTGTTTAGGTTCAAATCTCTTGCTCTCGTGGCTCTGATGGATTTGGATTTTCTGAGGTGGAGCATGTCCATTAATACCGGATTGGACATGGCCTTGTACGTCAGGCATAGATCACCTCTGAGTAGGCGTTATGCGACTGAATAGAGCTGGAGTTTCTTCAGCTAGGCAGCTTATGACATATGTTTGAGACCCTTTATCCTCTTGGTGAGGAACTTTTGGGGTCTTTCGAACTGCTGCAGGTGTCGGGTAAGATAAATCCCAAATGGGGCATTGTACTCAATCATGGGCCTGATAAGAGAAGAGTACAGGGGCACAATGACCTCTCTTGATCTAGATGTGAATCCCTTCATGATAAGGTGGGCAATATAGAAGGTCTTCCTAACCACCTTGGCAATGTGAGTGTCAAATGAGAGGTTACTGTTGACTTGGGTCCCTAGGTCCCTGATTACCTCTTCCGTACTTAATGGATTACCACCTATGTGGTAATTTGTGGGTACCTTGTTGTTCCCCAAAGGGTTTTTCCCAATGTGGCTGTGAAAACTGCTGAGATCCAAAATAACAGCTTCTCAAAAAGGTCACTATCAATTTATTGACATCAGTGGAAAGCAAATGTCTGTAAAGGGCAGTCAGAAAGAGAGAAGAGCAAAAAGTTGAACACATAGAAGGGCAAATGGAAAGGAAGAATGTAATAGGGCTGAGAAGCAAGTGTATTTTTTTGGGACAGATGCCTATTTTTTAGAAGGGTGAGGGGGAAGGAAGTAAGAGGAAGTTTTTTGGCAGGAAAAAAAGAGTATAGGAATGGTACACTGACAAAGTCCAGCAGAGAAGGTGCAGAAACACAAAAGAGAGACACATAGCAGATAAAGGGTAGGACAACTGGTGATGGGGAGTACTGGACAACAAACTTGGGAAGAAAGTGAAACACAATGACAGGGAACATAATGATGGGGATAGGGTGGGGTGACAGTTGATATTCGGGCTGCCCACTGCTACACCCAGACAGAATTTAGTCACTTGTGTCATTGATCTCTGCACTGGGCAGAGCCAGGCAGCTCCGCAACTTTAACAGTCATACACGGGCATTCTCCAGGAGCTAATGCAGGGGTCAAGAGGCTGTTTCACCTGTGCTGTCACCACGTCCTCAATCTCCTTCCAGGTAATATATCTTGATCTACCCAGTGACACACCACAGGATGTCAACATGGAGCCCCTCAGGTCACCTTCCACTAGAAGACCTGCATCATCCTGTGGAGATGTAATACTGAAGGCAAATAGAGATACAACAGGGGATGGCAGGGCAGGTTGATGGAGAAGTGACCTATGCCATACCAATGCCACAGCAGGGCTGACACTGCATAAAGTAATAGCATAAATGGAAATAAATAAAACAGCAAACACCAAATAAATATAATGGAAGTAAAACAATGATGAGAAAGATTAAAAACAGTGTAATACTATCAGACATAAAAGTATCTGAAGAAGCAAAACGTTATGTATGCAATGGTGATGTAGATAATCGCTTTAACTTGCCTCATGCTTTTCCTAAAACACACACACCCACATCCATCCACACAACCCTTTTTCCATTTTTGCACATAGGATTGGCTGGAGTCGTGTCACTTGAATCACTTCACCAGTAGCAATCATACTGTAAGGTTTGCATCACCAGGTGGCTAGTCCTGCTACCGTGTGCTTCATTTTGTTTTAGGTGCCGCACCAGTTTACGTATTCCTTTACAGGTGTATAAAAGTTGCAGCCAGGCTTGCAGCAAAAAAACTCAAGGGTACATAGCCAAGTCCAGCACCTACCTCAGTTTATGTATCTTCTCGTCAGCCTTCTTCAAATCAGTTCCCTTCCCGATTCCCAAAGAAGAAAGTAACTGGCAAGCAAGTTGAAGCAACTCCTCTTTCTTTTCCTCTCTCTGGTTGCAGTGCAAGCCCTTAGCCAAGGCCCAAGACAAAAAAAAAAAAATAAAGTTGTTTATTAACTTTTTTACTAAGCACAAGCACCACCGAGTACGACGATGCTGGTATGATCCACTGATTAATCCAACGGTCCCAGACAAGAAGTCAAGTACAGTACTACCGTGCTACTGATTGTTTCTCGCTCTCTTTTTTGAGAAGAGAGTGAGAACCAATCAGTAGCAATCCAGCCATCCATGTCATGTACGTGCCTGTGGATATGGCAGTCCGAACCCCCTTCTAATTTATGGTGCAGTTAAACCGCATAGACTTCTGGGCATCACACTGATGCTTTTTCTTTAATCTGGACTGCCTTTGTCAGCAGTCAGATAGTAGATACTACGCGTTGTTAAATAAAAGAAATTAAAAAAACCCAGAACTCGACGAGCATGCACAGTTCGAGTTCCGAGACTTTGCGGACTCATCGTACTGTGTTAACACACACAAACATGAAAATAAATAGAAATATATATTTTTTTTATGGCAAGTGTCAAATACACTTCCAGCTTTTTCCTAGGAGGGCTGCAGTCCTGCAGTCCGATAGCACGAGCCGCCCCTGTTCTTAACCTTGCTTCCACTACTCTTTCCCATAACGTCATGCTGTGACTGATCAATTTAATCCCTCTTTAGTTACTACAGCTCTGCACATCGCACTTATTCTTAAAAATCGGTACCAAAACACTTTTTCTCCATTCCTCAGGCATCCTCTCACTTTCCAAGATTTCATTAAAGATGCTCACGTATCCGATCTCTCAAACACCTATTAGTCTTGCCCACATAGAACATTATGCAGAGCTCACAGGAAGCTAAATGCACAACATTCATTGTATTACAGTCAGCATATGCCTTAAGCTCATATACATGTCCAGTCACAGGGTGCACATACATATCATCATTAATTACATAAGAACACACGGTACACATACGACAAGGAAAGGTCCCTGAAATAGCATTCCCTAAATGTTCATTCCCATTATTAACAACTCTGTTGGATTTATAACAGAGCAGTCTCTTTAGACATTTCTGATTTTTAAAGGTAAATTGTGGCACTTCACCCAATGTCTCCTTACATTTAGCATCTGATCGTATTATTTTCCAGTGTTTTTTAATAATATTGCATATAGCAGAGGAATCATTGGAGAAGGTGAGGCATATTCTTGCCTTACCTAACAAGTTCCCAGCCTTGTTATTGACAGGGCCCAATTCTGAATTCAGATAGGGTTTTGATCGAGTGTTCCTAAATGAGACAACCTCATCTTGTGCTTCAGATATATCATCCTGTGGATAGCCTTTTTCTTTAAAATTATTTTACATTTCTTCAAAAGATTCATGCATACAACTGTCTTTTGTATGCAGCCAGGCAGATCTATAATATTGCCCTTTTAGCACATTCCGCTTTACAGATTTTGGATGCATACTCTTGACATGTAAAATGTTGTTGGTCTTACAAGATTTAGTATAAATCTGTGTCTCGATGCCATCAGGGGCTATAATAATTTGTACATCCAAAAAATAAATCTTCTCATTAGATGAGCTAAATGTAAATTTCAAGAAGTTGGTGCTGCTATTCAGATATTCAACAAACTCACATAAGGAAGAATAATCATTCTCCCAAACAAAAAACACATCGTCCACAAAATGACCATAATAGAGAATGAACCTAGAAAAAATATTATTTTCATTATAAACAAAATCAGACTCCCACTGGGTCATGACCATGTTGGCGTAGCTATTGGCACAATCCGTGCCCATAGCTACGCCCATTTGTTGTAAATAAAAGGAGCCTTCAAACATAAACAAGTTATGTTCCAATATAATCTCTAAAAGGGAGCAAATCAGATGAACCTTATTCGTGTTATATGTACTATTCTGTGTCAAAAAATGTCTAACAAAGTCTACCCCTGTATCATTAGGGATACATGTAAAAAGTGACGTCACATCATTAGTAAATCCCTTTAACTTCCATTCATTTAACTTTTGCAAAAATTGTCTAGTGTCCTTTAAAACATGTTCAACTTTATCAAGTACAGGCCAAAGTTGTTTCTCCACTTATATGGAGAGTGTCTCTGTGGCCCACCCTCTGCCAGATACAATGGGTCGCATGGGTGGATTAGTGGGGTTCTTACGTAGCTTTGGAAGTCCATGGATATATGGTACCATGGGATGCTCTACTAAGAAGTATTCATAGAGCTGTTTATCAATGGTGCCCTCCATTAACAAGTCTTCAGTACATTGTTGCACTTCTACTATTAGCCTTTGTGCTTGTAGTTCAGTAAGTGGCAAGTAAGTGATAGTATCACTAAGCATATTCAACATAACATCAGTGTAACAGATAGTGTCAAAGACCACTATTCCTCTTCCCTTATCAGCTGGCCTGAAACCAAGTGTATCAGATGATATTAACTCCATTAAGGCAGAAAATTCTGCTCTACTGAGATTATTAAAACCATGATTTCTTTTACTTGAAAAGTACTCTTAAACATCATCTTGACACAATTTATAAAATGCTTCTACTAAAGGGGGGTGAACAGGTACATAAGTGCTTGTTTTTTTGAAATCTATCATACCCCCAGCATTGTTACCATAACATAGCTTTAAAGATAAATTTCTTACAAATAATTGTAGATCATTTAACACATCGATCATTTAACACATCTATCAAGTTAGAATAACCTGAAGGTATAAAATTAAGTCCATAGTTCAATACCTTTAACTGTTGTACAGATAAGGTCATAGTTGAAAGATTAAACACTAGGTTTTGCATATTTTGTTCCACACGACTTGCTCTACTTCTGATGTCCCCAAATTCTGCCTCTTCTTGTCCGACTCATTGAACGACCTCTCTCCTTCGATTTCAATAGTTCTGGTGCTGTCAATCATAAAAAGGAGTACTGGACATAGACACACTGCTATTTTCAGCATCACAGTTAGTTGTCTGCATTTCCGTTACAAATGGAACAGTTCCTATTAAGGGCAAACTGGATGAACCTGAAAAACAAGTAGGAGTATCTTTCAAGCATGTAGCCATTCTGGCTTGATTCAGTTGCGCATGCTCATGAGAGCGATCTAAATTTTCAGGCTCTTTAGTAGATGTAGAGCTAAAATTGTTAGATGGTATAGTATTTTTCACTGCCCGTGAAAAAGTGACTGTCACTAGCCTTGTCTATCTGTTTTCTCATCAGACCAAGAGAATATATGCCCGATAGCAAAATCTTTCAAGTCACGTACCAGTTTTTTCTTTTTTGTTTCAATCAGATGTTTCTCATAAGCGTCTATGTCTGAAAACAGATCAAGTTTATGTTTATAACAAGAATAGTCCATGTTGCTGTTGCTATTAGAAACATCAGTAGAAATACGTATACGTAACTGTTCCTCAGTTGGAGTCAAATACTTATTTAATAATTTCAGATACCCAGAACTAACCTCAAGATTGTACATCTGCCATTCCTTTAACAAGTCAGGAAGGGAGTTGCCATATGTAGACATTTTGTAAATTCGAAGTCTGCTGGATATCAGTCTATGTCGCAAACAAGCTTCGACATGCAGCCTTTGTCATTGTAATCTCTTAAACCATAGAGATCATTCTCAATGGACCGAAATGCTTGTAAAATTCATTGTAATTATCGGGTCTTGTCTTTTGAAAAGAAGTATTCGAAGTAGTAGTATCCATAGTCAGTAAAGGATTCCTTTCCGATATAAGCATCTTTACAGTATCCAGAGAAATAATAGTAAAAATGTCCTTGTAAAACATGTTACCCAGATGGGAAATAATCATTATTTTAAATGTTCAGTATTAGAGATTTGTCAGCCTAATGTTAGAGGAGGTGATATAACAACTAGGACTGAATGTCAAGAGGTGAAATGGATGTTACTTTTACAAGCTGCAGGAACTAAGGGGTTAAATGAGTTCATTCCCCTTAAACCTATTTTAAAATCACGTGATCTGCAGCACTAATTGCCTGTATTATTTAAATTGCAACTGCTATTACTATGTAGATCTGAAGAAGTACTTTGTTATGTACAAAAGCGCAAATCTTTTATTTTATTTTATGTATTGAATCAGTGCGTTTTATTGGATTTATTAAATTTTCTTGCACTACTGCAGTTTAGTTTACTTTGATACATAATATAATACTTATTCAACATTTTTAAACTGAAAAAAGTATTGGTCTTCTGTATCAAACGTTTTTCTTATTTATTAAGCAGCTGTTTAGCTTTCCTATTAAAATTATGATTTTTATAAAATTAAGAGAAGCAAAAAAGTAGTATACCATTCATTTCTTTAATTTAAAGAATACTGTTTTAGTGAAAGTATTGTAGCCAGCAAACAAAACATTATAGACACCACTGTCTTGTATTAATGGAATATTGAATGTTATACTATAGCTGAAATGCAAAGAACAATCAGAAATATAAATAACTCTGCAATAAATTTAATTACTGTAAAGAGTTAATTCATTAATTAATTACCAAATTATGCTCTTTTTTTGTGTTGGCAAGGGTTAATTATTTAGTGTTTAAGAGCTATAATTGTAATGCATTGTAATTTGGTTAGGAAAGAGTTAAGCTGATTTATTTCTCTCAGTGATTCATTTTCTCAGATGTTAGCCTATTTCTATAAATGTAATAACAGCTTTATGGCATGCATTCAAGGATTTATAAAAGGCTTCATGTTTTATATAATGTGTGAGACTGGCAATGACTGATAAGCTGTGAACTATTCTATTCAATGGATGAAATACAGGAGATTCCTAATGCTGTTTTTACATTAACATGCATTTTCAAATAATTTTCTTAAAAATTGTCTAATAGTTTTATAAGCAAAAAAAAATGTTCTGCAGGTCATGTATGGAGTGCTTAGTGTATTGTCTTAAAAATTAAGGTAAGGTAGAATATATATTACTCAACTGCCTTTCACTGATTTGTTGTGTAGCGTTATCCTGCTACACAGTTTCCCCTATCCCAAGCATTGCATACTATGCTGTCCTGTACTCAGCTCAACAAAACTGATGTCTTTTGTACTATCATGAGCTACCAATATCCAAGTCTATGAGCTGAGGCGTTTCATAACAGCCTACAATACAGAATAATCAAGACACACGTGTGCACTTATGAACTATATCTATGAATAGCAGGACCGTTCTTTAGTGGATGGAGGGGACTACCTGGTTTGGAAAATAAATGTAGTCCTCATTGACTGTCGTATGTTGATAGAATCATGCACTGGAAATGAAGCTGCAGGCTGTGTTACAGAAAAGTACATTATTTGTCACAAAAATCACTTTATGCTGCCAAACACCAAAAGCACTAAATAGAAAAATATACCAAGCTCTATGAATCACACAAAAATGCACTCTAACAACAGTGAAATATCTAGCACTTCAGTTAAAAAACTCTTCTAATGATGTCTAGTGCAAAATTACAACTTATACACTAAAAATTGCAATTGGTTAAGAAAACATTAAACAAACAACATATCATTTATTAAGCAAGTAATAAAGCAAAGCTTGTAAAATGGTATCCTTGTTTAATCCTCTGTGAACTGCAGTGTAAAAGTTAATATAGTTCTGGTTTCCAACTGCTTTCAGTGCATGTCTACATTAACAAGTATATGTAATAGAAGGACCAAACTCCTCATAAAAGAAAGTCTAAATGCTGAAAATTTGTTTTGATGTATGCTATTGAAATGTTTGGTAGTTGATTTCTTCTACTGTTCTTTCTCTTGTGTAATTTTTTGTGTAATGTGCCCTTGTGAACTTGATTAACAATAAGCACTATTAGAATAAGAATACAAAAACACCTCAGAAATAAAGTGTAAGATCGCACAGTTGGAGGGTTCATCTCTAGAGAGCTAGCATTGCTCCAGTTAAAGGACTGTTAGCTGTGCTTACAAAGAAACATAGTGCACTGTTACGTTGTGAGACTGCTCTAAATGCATTATACTATAATTTGGAACATAGTGCACTGTTACGTTGTGAGACTGCTCTCAATGCATTATACTATAATTTGGAACATAGTGCACTGTTACGTTGTGAGACTGCTCTCAATGCATTATACTATAATTTGGAACATAGTGCACTGTTACGTTGTGAGACTGCTCTCAATGCATTATACTATAATTTGGAACATAGTGCACTGTTACGTTGTGAGACTGCTCTAAATGCATTATACTATAATTTCAGTAGATAGCTGCGGTATTCTATGTAGCGCTCTCTGATAGCTGCGGTATTCTATGTAGCGCTCTCTGATATGCACCAGTACTTTTGTCCATGCTGTTGCTCATTTACATACATATTGGACACCAGCTGCCATCTTAGTGCAAATGTGTCATATTGCTTTTGAAGCATTAGTTTGCAGTACACTTTGAATAACATGGTGACTTTTTCCCCTGCATTAATAGGGCACTGGACCTACAAAACATGCATTTGAATCAGGTCCCCTTCTTGGAAAGACTAGAAACGTTTAGCTTTTTCTCAAGCTAAGAAGATTCATTTGATAGTATACTTCCAATACATACAGATAGCAACAATTATAAGGTATGTTATTTCAAGACTGTGAAGAGGTCACCTTTATACCACCATCAGCAGTATATCACTCACTCAGCAGACCTAATGAACCATTAGACTGGGAGAAGTACACCACTCACTCAACACATCTAATAAACTGCAAGGCTGGGAGTAGCACAGCACTCACTCAACACATCTAATAAACTGCAAGGCTGGGAGTAGCACAGCACTCACTCAACACATCTAATAAACTGTAAGGCTGGGAGTAGCACAGCACTCACTCAGCACATCTAATAAACTGTAAGGCTGGGAGCAGCACAGCGCTCACTCAACACATCTAATAAACTGTAAGGCTGAGAATAGCACAGTGCACACTCAACACATCTAATAAACTGTAAGGCTGGGAGCAGCACAGTGCTCACTCAACACATTTAATAAACTGCAAGGTTGGGAGTAGTACAGTGCTCACTCAACACATCTAATACACTGCAAGGCTGGGAGTAGCACGCCGCTCACTCAACACATCTAATAAACTGTAAGGCTGGGAGCAGCAAAACTCTCACTCCATAAATGTAATAAACTGTAAGGCTGGGAGCAGCAAAGCGCTCACTCCATACATCTAATAAACTGTAAGTTGGGAGCAGCAAAGCGCTCACTCTGCACAATTAATAAACTGCAAGGCTGGGAGCAGCACAGCACTCACTCGACACATCTAATAAACTGTAAGGCTGGGAGCAGCACAGCGCTCACTCAACACATCTAATAAACTGTAAGGCTGGGAGTAGCACAGCACTCACTCAACACATCTAATAAACTGTAAGGCTGGGAGCAGCACAGCACTCACTCAGCACATCTAATAAACTGTAAGGCTGGGAGCAGCACAGCGCTCACTCAACACATCTAATAAACTGTAAGGCTGGAAGCAGCACAGCACTCACTCAGCACATCTAATAAACTGCTAGGCTGGGAGCAGCACAGTGCTCACTCAACACATCTAATAAACTGTAAGGCTGGAAGCATCACAGCACTCACTCAACTCATCTAATAAACTGCAAGTTGTGAGCAGCACAGTGCTCACTCGGCACATCTAATAAACTGTAAGGCTGGGAGTAGCACAGCACTCACTCAACACATCTAATAAACTGCAAGGCTGGAAGCAGCACAGTGCTCACTCAGCACATCTAATAAACTGCTAGGCTGGAAGCAGCACAGTGCTCACTCAGCACATCTAATAAGCTGTAAGTTGTGAGCAGCACAGTGCTCACTCGGCACATCTAATAAACTGCAAGGCTTTGAGTAGCACAGCGCTCACTCAGCACATCTAATAAACTGCAAGGCTGGGAGTAGCACAGCGCTCACTCAACACATGTCATAAACTGTAAGGCTGGGAGTAGCACAGCACTCACTCAGCACATCTAATAAACTGTAAGGCTGGGAGTAGCACAGCACTCACTCAGCACATCTAATAAACTGTAAGGCTGGGAGTAGCACAGCACTCACTCAACACATCTAATAAACTGTAAGGCTGGGAGTAGCACAGCACTCAGCACATCTAATAAACTGTAAGGCTGTGATTAGCAGAGTGCTCACTCAACACATCTAATAAACTGTAAGGCTGGTAGCATCACAGCGCTCACTCAACACATCTAATAAACTGCAAGGCTGAGAGCAGCACAGCACTCACTCAATACATCTAATAAACTGCAAGGCTGGGAGCAGCACAGCACTCACTCAACACATCTAATAAACTGTAAGGCTGGGAGCAGCACAGCGCCCACTCAACACATCTAATAAACTGCAAGGCTGGGAGCAGCACAGTGCTCACTCAACACATCTAAAAAACTGTAAGGCTGGGAGCAGCACAGCGCCCACTCAACACATCTAATAAACTGTAAGGCTGGAAGCAGTACAGCGCTCACTCAGCACATCTAATAAACTGTAAGGCTGCGAGTAGCACAGCGCCCACTCAGCACATCTAATACACTGCAAGGCTGTGAGTAGGACAGCACTCACTCAACACATCTAATAAACTGCAAGTCTGGGAGCAGCATAGCACTCACTCAACACATCTAATAAACTATAAGGCTGGGAGCAGCAAAGCGCTCACTCCGTAATCTAATAAACTGTTAGTTGGGAGCAGCACAGCACACACGCGGTAGGCCTATTAAACCAAAACACAGGGGAAAAGCAAGAGCAGTGAAATATAACAGATGCTACTGTGACCAAAATTTTTAATATTTAGGACAATGTAAGAAATCAGGCTCAGAAATATAATTATAATAGCCCTGATTTAAACAGTCACTAAACTAGGAAGCTATGAGCACTACATTGTCTGAAAATATCCCTCATTTAATGGTGAATCAGCACTCTAAATATACATTGTGAGGATACTCTTGAAACATGTCATGCCAGATGTCTGATCCCTTGGACAGCAGTGCCATAACCAGATTCAGACCTACACATAAACCTTTTGCTTTTTCTTTATTTACCATAACATTCTCTTTTTTCCTATAATTCTTCATACTCCAGAAATCTATATCAACAGTACCTTTTACTTTACAGCAGCATGAGCATCCTTTGCATTAGCATTCATTTAAAATAACTGTCCCCTTTGTTGTACAGCTTCCTTCCCTACTGATCATGCATCCATTAATTCTCCATTTACCTGCTTAATCCAGCGTAGGATCACAGGAGAGGCAGAACCTATTCTGACACTCAGTAGGCATGAGTCACAGGCAAGAATCCAGGATAGGCTGTAAGCCTATCACTGTTTACATACTGTTGCTGCCTTTAAACTTCAGTCAGCTATGTAAGAAATATAAAACAATGGATTCAATGTACCCCATCCTCATACATTTGTGTAAAGCAAAACTGCCACTAAGTATCTATTAACTGACACATTTCCTACAGTGTCCTTATATAATATCCAAACAGCATATAGTAAAATGTTATTTATATAGTATGAAAATAACCTTCTCTATACCTTTATGTGAATAAAATTGACTGGGTCATGGCTGCAGAAGGTCTTTTGGCTGGCCCACTTTCCTAGTAATAGATTTCAAATAAAAATGAAATGCTTTTGTGGCAGAATGTTGTCAAAACGCTTTCCAACAGTTCTTTCCTACTTACTTTGAACAAACCTGCAAGAATATGTAAATGATTGATGTTTTTTACCTAACGTCTCATTAGTAGACTAATAACCTCCACCTGACCATGCATGAAGAGAGATTTACCAATGACTGGCATGGTTTGCCCTCATGGGTACATTTTTTTCAGGAGTGGGTAAATCCTGCTACACAACAGTTGGGCAGTGATTATTCATATTATGCAACAAGGTCACAAACAATTTAATAGAGCTATTTATTAACTTATAAAATTATATGGTTTTGTTGTTTATCTGACCTCCTTTCACTCGATGGGTATCCTCACTGCATATTGGGCATGCCATGAAATAGTTCTTGCTGCATAGCAGATATTACATGAAACAGATAAGTTTTCATTGTATAGTGGGCATGCCATTAAATGGAGAAGTCTTCAATGCATAGCAGGCATGCCATTAAATGGAGAAGTCCTCACTGCATAAAAGGCATGCCATAAAATGGAGAAGTTCTCACTGCATAGCAGGCATTACATGAAATGGAGACATCCTCGCTGTATGGCAGGCATGCCATGAAATGGGGAAGTGCTCACTGCATAGCAGGCATGCCAAGAAATGGAGAAGTTCTCACTGCATAGCAGGCATTACATGAAACGGAGACATTGTCGCTGTATGGCAGGCATGCCATGAAATGGGGAAGTGCTCACTGCATAGCAGGCATGCCAAGAAAAGAGGAAGTTCTCACTGCATAGCAGGCATTACATGAAACGGAGACATCCTCGCTGTATGGCAGGCATGCCATGAAATGGAGAAGTTCTCACTGCATAGCGGGCATGCCATGAAATGGAGAAGTCCTCACTGCATAGCAGGCATTACATGAAATGGAGACATCCTCGCTGTATGGCAGGCATGCCATGAAATGGGGAAGTTCTCACTGCATAGCAGGCATGCCTAGAAATGGAGAAGTTCTCACTGCATAGCAGGCATTACATGAAACGGAGACATCCTTGCTGTATGGCAGGCATGCCATGAAATGGAGAAATTCTCACTGCATAGCGGGCATGTCATGAAATGGAGAAGTTATCACTGCATAGTGGGCATGCCATGAAATGGAAAAGTTCTCACTACTTAGCAGGCATTACATGAAATGGAGACATCCTCGCTGTATGGCAGGCATGCCATGAAATGGAGAAGTTCTCACTGCATAGTGGGCATGCCAAGAAATGGAGACATCCTCGCTGTATGGCAGGCATGCCATGAAATGGAGAAGTCCTCACTGCATAGCGGGCATGCCATGAAATGGAGAAGTTCTCACTGCATAGCGGGCATGCCATGAAATGGAGACATCCTTGCTGTATGGCAGGCATGCCAAGAAATGGAGAAGTTCTCACTGCACAGCAAGCATTACATGAAATGGAGACATCCTCGCTGTATGGCAAGCATGCCATGAAATGGAAAAGTTCTCACTGGATAGCGGGCATGCCATGAAATGGAGAAGTTCTCACTGCATAGCGGGCATTACATGAAATGGAGACATCCTCGCTGTATGGTAGGCATGCCATGAAATGGAGAAGTCCTCACTGCATAGCAGGCATTACATGAAACAGAGACATCCTCGCTGTATGGCAGGCATGATATGAAATGGAGAAGTTCTCAATGCATAGCGGGCATTACATGAAATGGAGACATCCGCGCTGTATGGCAGGCATGCCATGAAATGGAGAAGTTCTCATTGCATAGCGGGCATGCCATGAAATGGAGAAGTTCTCACTGCATAGCAGGCATGCCATGAAATGGAGAAGTCCTCACTACATAGCAGGCATGCCATTAAATGGAGAAGTCCTCACTGCATAAAAGGCATGCCATAAAATGGAGAAGATCTCACTGCAGAGCAGGCATTACATGAAATGGAGACATCCTTGCTGTATGGCAGGTATGCCATGACATGGAGAAGTTCTCACTGCATAGCGGGCATGCCATGAAATGGAGAAGTTCTCACTGCATACCAGGCATTACATAAAACGGAGACATCCTCACTGTATGGCAAGCATGCCATGAAATGGAGAAGTTCTCACTGCATAGCGGGCATGCCATGAAATGGAGAAGTTCTCACTGCATAGTATGCATTACATGAAATGGAGAAGTTCTCACTGCATAGCGGGCATGCCATGAAATGGAGAAGTTCTCACTGCATAGTGGGCATGCCATGAAATGGAGAAGTTCTCACTACATAGCGGGCATTACATGAAACGGAGACATCCTCGCTGTATGGCAGGCATGCCATGAAATGGAGAAGTTCTCACTGCATAGTGTGCATTACATGAAATGGAGAAGTTCTCACTGCATAGCTGGCATGCCATGAAATGGAGAAGTCCTCACTGC
Organism: Protopterus annectens; assembly: GCF_019279795.1. Classification (NCBI taxonomy): domain Eukaryota; kingdom Metazoa; phylum Chordata; order Ceratodontiformes; family Protopteridae; genus Protopterus; species Protopterus annectens. The sequence continues at coordinate 142,986,598 of NC_056735.1, forward strand.
ATAGCGGGCATGCCATGAAATGGAGAAGTCCTCACTGCATAGCGTGCATTACATGAAACGGAGACATCCTTGCTATATGGCAGGCATGCCATGAAATGGAGAAGTCATCACTGCATAGCAGGCATGCCATGAAATGGAGAAGTTCTCACTGCATAGTGAGCATGCCATGAAATGGAGAAGTCCTCACTGCATAGCGGGCATGCCATGAAATGGAGAAGTTCTCACTGCATAGCGGGCATGCCATGAAATGGAGAAGTCCTCACTGCATAGTGTGCATGCCATGAAATGGAGAAGTTCTCACTGCATAGTGTGCATGCAATGAAATGGAGAAGTCCTCATTGCATAGTGTGCATGCCATGAAATGGAGAAGTCCTCACTGCATAGTGTGCATTACATGAAACGGAGACATCCTCGCTGTATGGCAGGCATGCCATGAAATGGAGAAGTTCTCACTGCATAGCGGGCATGCCATGAAATGGAGAAGTCCTCACTGCATGGTGGGCATGCCATGAAATGGAGAAGTTCTCACTGCATAGCGGACATGCCATGAAATGGAGAAGTTCTCACTGCATAGTGGGCATGCCATGAAATGAAGAAGTCCTCACTGCATAGTGTGCATGCTATGAAATTGAGAAGTTCTCACTGCATAGCGGGCATTACATGAAATGGAGACATCCTCGCTGTATGGCAGGCATGCCATGAAATGGAGACGTTCTCACTGCATAGCAGGCATTACATGAAATGGAGACATCCTCGCTGTATGGCAGGCATGCCATGAAATGGAGAAGTTCTCACTGCATAGCGGGCTTTACATGAAACGGAGACATCCTCGCTGTATGGCAGGCATGCCATGAAATGGAGAAGTTCTCACTGCATAGCGGGCATGCCATGAAATGGAGAAGTTCTCACTGCATTGTGTGCATGCCATGAAATGGAGAAGTCCTCACTGCATAGCAGGCATGCCATGAAATGGAGACAACCTCGCTGTATGGCAGGCATGCCATGAAATGGAGAAGTCCTCACTGCATAGTGTGCATGCCATGAAATGGAGAAGTTCTCACTGCATAGTGTACATGCCATGAAATGGAGAAGTCCTCATTGCATAGTGTGCATGCTATGAAATGGAGTAGTCCTCACTGCATAGTGTGCATGCCATGAAATGGAGAGGTCCTCACTGCCTAGTGTGCATGCCATGAAATGGAGAAGTCCTCACTGCATAGTGTGCATGCCATGAAATGGAGAAGTCCTCACTGCATAGCGTGCATGCCATGAAATGGAGAAGTCCTCACTGCATAGTGTGCATGCCATGAAATGGAAAAGTCCTCACTCATAGTGTGCATGCCATGAAATGGAGAAGGCCTCACTGCATAGTGTGCATGCCATGAAATGGAGAAGTCCTCACTGCATAGTGTGCATGCCATGAAATGGAGAAGTCCTCACTGCATAGTGTGCATGCCATGAAATGGAGAAGTCCTCACCGCATAGTGTGCATGCCATGAAATGGAGAAGTCCTCACCGCATAGTGTGCATGCCATGAAATGGAGAAGTCCTCACCGCATAGTGTGCATGCCATGAAATGAAGAAGTCCTCACCGCATAGTGTGCATGCCATGAAATGGAGAAGTCCTCACCGCATAGTGTGCATGCCATGAAATGGAGAAGTCCTCACCGCATAGTGTGCATGCCATGAAATGGAGAAGTCCTCACCGCATAGTGTGCATGCCATGAAATGGAGAAGTCCTCACCGCATAGTGTGCATGCCATGAAATGGAGAAGTCCTCACTGCATAGTGTGCATGCCATGAAATGGAGAAGTCCTCACTGCATAGTGTGCATGCCATGAAATGAAGAAGTCCTCACTGCATAGTGTGCATGCCATGAAATGGAGAAGTCCTCACCGCATAGTGTGCATGCCATGAAATGAAGAAGTCCTCACCGCATAGTGTGCATGCCATGAAATGGAGAAGTCATCACTGCATAGTGTGCATGCCATGAAATGGAGAAGTCCTCACGCATAGTGTGCATGCCATGAAATGGAGAAGTCCTCACTGCATAGTGTGCATGCCATGAAATGGAGAAGTCCTCACTGCATAGTGTGCATGCCATGAAATGGAGAAGTCCTCACTGCATAGTGTGCATGCACATGTTTTACTACATGCAGTCTCACTTATAATCAAAGGATACATTTGTTTAGGCTGGTATCACAATCTCACATTTTGGCTGCTCTTTGTTCAGTATTCTCTTGTATGCCGTGTACCCCCAGTATTTACATGCTGTTGTCAACAGGGCTTTATTTTTTGGTACTTCCTTTAGGAGACATACCTTCTGGGGTGACCTTTGATTGTCTTTTAGGAGACTTAATATAATCATAACCAAGGGCAGTATAACAGATATATTGTTATACTGAAGAAAGATATACGATCATACAAAAAGGATGCATTTGTAATTCATATGAAAGTTATCATGGCATGAAGTGACTGTGACTATTGTTTTGTAAATATTCTGTATACTTTTACAGATTTACTATTGATGTTAATGGTAGCAAGTTCAAATGCAATCAACTGTCAGAAGAATGGATCCTTTTACGGTGATAATTGCAATTTACCATCACTAAAAGATGCCATTTAGGTAATCAAATAGTCTTGTGTGAATGTTATGTTTAGACACAGCATATATTATCTATAATATCTGGAAGTTTATCTGCTAGCTTGTTTTTTATAATTCTGATTACAAACTTTAAATCTCTATTCATTAGAGTAAATCCTCTAAAGTTTATTTAATAAGCCAGAATACCCCTTCTGTATTAATAAAGTAAAACTGCACTGTTTTGGAAAGATCATCCCTCGTCTAAAAACATTTTCCAGTACCTTAGTTAATTTCATACTCACAATGACAATTATTTATGAAAGACTGAAAGGCCACCAATTCCTGCTACGCTGGATTTTTCTTCTTCTTTTATAATTATTGCAGCTTCCTTTTTTTTTGAAGAAAAAAGTTATTATATATTTTTCTGATTAACAAACATTATCATCCCTTTCTTCTACTAGAATTTTCTTCAGATACTTAGGAACAACTTTTATAATTTCTGTATAGTACACAGTTCTCGTACTGTTATTGTATCCATCAGTTTATTTATTTTTCCACAGTTTCATTAGGATATCCTTCTCTTCTTCTTCTATCAGCTCAACTTGCTTTGCCTTTTTGGACATATAAATCTCTGTCCGAGGAAATCAGTTTTCCTTATTCATTTTCTTGATATTGTTATTGACCTTCTTTCCTGTTTCCTAGTTCTCCGTCAATCCATACAGGTCTTTTCTTAATAAATAAAATGTCAATTCGTCCTAATTATTTTCTTTGCAATTTTAGCTGATAGATACCTCAAATCATCTTTCTAATATTTTGACCTGAATAAATCCCAAGTCGCTAATCTTTCCTTTGCATGTTTGTATTCCCTCTATGATCTTTTTTAATTTTATTATGTTTTAGTATTGCATTTCCATGCACTTTTTCACATTAAGCCCAGTTCCAAAAGACTTGCCATCAGTGTAAGTGTAGGTCTTTTGGAATCTGTCCCCTGGTCTGAGCCTGTTTGTAGATAGGCCTTATACTGAAGAAAGTCATTACAATGAGAGAAGGTCTTTTGGAATTAGGGTGACATATACTGAGAGCGACTTTTTTTTTGGAATCTGGTCCAATATCTCTTCCTTTTTAACATTTCTGCACCAGTTACTTTTTTCTTAGTAGACATACCACAACCTGCAGCTTTTTCCTTTAAGTTAGAAAAAAATAAAAGATTAGATACAGTTCCACCTAACATTTTAACATATACAGTGATCACTTTTGTTAACACTGTTTTTAAATTATATCTTAAAAAACTTAATTTAATCAGTTTTATTATTGTATTTTCCTCTACTTTTAATCATCCCATCACATAAAAAGATTTACCTGAATGCAAATAAAGAATTAAAGGCAGATTACTTTCCATGCCTTAGAATATATTAGACTTATTACTAACTCATTTTCGGTTACTGTGCCTACATTGAATGCTCCGCCCCTTCCCCTACAGTCTATTAAATTTCCATTCTTTATTGTTTACACCAGTTATAATATCCGAGTATATCTCTTTGGTAATAGATATTTTCATTTGTTCCCTACCCCCATATAATCAGACCTAAGATTTACTGATCTCTTGATTCTTAAAGTTTGTAAAATAAAATGCCTGGGGTATGTGCCTCTAACAAATGTAAAACAGTTACTTGTTTCTCTTCTTGGGATCTAATTACTACAATTTAATGCCAGTATGTTTAATGTTTTATCGTTTTCTTTCTATTTCCTTCATCCCTTAACTCAGACTTGCTGTTATTGTCCAGGCATACCCCTGTTTATACAGTGGCAACACCCCCTTTGAAAACAGATGTATAACCTAAGTGGTTAGTCTCTGTGTGCCTCACTGGAGGTTATCTTACACTCGGTATGGCAAGGGTTTTTAATACTGTTTACAGTGGTGACACAGTAAACAATGTCATTAACTGCCCAATCTAAGTAGCTTTGCAACTACTGAAGTTGCTTCCCAGAAGGCCAGGAGTGAGGAAGGGACAATAGTATTTTAGGCAACCTGCCAATGGTTGGCTTCTACAAGACTTGAGCAGTACTGTCAAATTCATAAGATTTCAAGTTTTAGTCTCCTTTTCTTATACCCTATCCTGTTTTGAGTAGGATGATATTTCTACGGGTTGCCTCTTCTATTCTTCATATGCCTCTACCTTTTAAAGCAGGATACTAAATATTAATTTTAACACTGCGGTGGTGGTGCTGCGGTAGCGTTGTCGCCTCACAGTAAGACATTGTCCTGTTCGAGTCTCAACTAGAGCGTCTTCTGTGTGGAGACATGCGTGAATGGGCGTACCTTCATTGAAGGTTGTGCTTCAAGGCCGGCAACTCGGCACGTAAAAATCTACTGCCAATCATTAGCGGATCGGAGTTCCACTGTGGTAACCCCTAACCGGGAAAAGCCGAAAGACACAACAACAACTTAATATTAGTTTTAAAGCTCTTAGCTACCAGTTTTCTACCCTAGCATTTGTGTTATTTTAATTCTCTTTTTCATGATGCCACACTATTCATATTTTCAGTTAAATTTCTATATAATCCCAAAAGACCAGTTTCTTCTAACATACCCATCTACTCATTTTGAGACTATCCCTCATAACCTCTTTTTCTCAAATCTCCTTTTAAATTTCCAGATACTCTATTCTTTCTTTTTACATGAAAACTTGTATGCCTTTTCGGTCTGGGTTATTTGTTTGTTTGTTTTTTTTTGTTTGTTTTTTTATCCCTCCAATATTATTTGTTGGTGGCTGTCTTTCTCTCATAATTGCATACATTAGCCTTTCAGATTCTTCATACAAACAAACACTAAAGGCACTAAGTGGAATTTAGAGGCTGCTTTTCAAAGAAACTTTTACCTTCTATGTTCTCTTTTATAGAATAATCACCACTGAGATTGCTGCATCTCTGTAAAATAGGCATTTCTCTCCAGTCATCTCCTTTAATAACAGCGTGACTTTTCAGGTCACTCTAAGACAGTCAGCCATAGTAGTGAGCACTGAAGTAACAAACATCTACTCTCGTTGCCTTCTGACAATCATAATAATCACTTTCATTACTACAATGCAAAGAAAATTTTCACTGAATCTCTCCACAGCCCTACACATTATACACTTAATTATTCAGTTACCCTTTATATTCCCTATTTCTTTATACCTAAACATGCTTTTGCTGACATCTTAAAGAAAAAAGTATTCTGGATTCTTGTGTATAATAAAAATTGTTAGGCAAGTGCTGTATTACACACCCTCATGCCATATACTTACGAAACCCGAAGGTCCAATACTTGTCATAATTTAATAAGTGCAATCCTCAATTATTTTTTCAGAAAATTGCAGATTTTATGAGGAAGAGACCAGAAATATAAGGCAAACATCTGGACATTCTGTAAAAATCTGGGCAGTTGAGCAGTATGGCCCTAAAGTATGTATGTTTCTGCTACCATCCCCCTATGCAGAAAAAAGAGATTTGTTTTTTAAATCCTGCTACAGTTTAGCCATCATTTACCTGACAGAAGAAGTTACAGTTCTGTGATTTCAATTTTACTTACATGTTTTAATTGAATCATGAAAGTAAACTATTACGTATGATGCAGTCTTGTTCACAATTTATCATATTTTATGTTTTCCATATACAAAAGATTCCACAGAAAAGTCATTTTCAAGTTGTAAACACTTTTTGTACATTTTACAGTTTTGTTGCATTTGTATTAAAAACATTTACAGGTTTATATACACTCCTATCATAAGACACAGTTATTTGCATGCTTTAGTACTCATCATGAAATCGCTCATACCTCTCCACTTAAGTAATCATCACTAAAGTAATAACAGTTCTCAGCCAGTAACACTAAAAAATCCAGGATAAAGTCAGACATTTAACCATAATTAAGGACAAAGGCCAGAAAGCAGACCTTTTTAACATGTTGCTGCTATTTACTCAGAATACTGATAGAAAATGTATTTCATGCATTTCCTGAATGGTAATTAATCTCACTTAGTGAGTTCCTGGCATTATGTATTAATTCTAATCATTATCAGCACTTTGTAACAAAAATCACGCACTTTTTAAGGGACTGGACACATTTCTGAGGTAAAATTAAGTGGCATACATAAAATAGGAAAGAGAAAGAGTCATATGAAACATATGCTAATAACTCATCTTTTAGTCTGAAATTTTTTATTTTATAATAAACTCATTATTTTGAGTGCATACTCCTCCAAAATAGACGTGATTAAATTAGTCCAAATGATAGGCAAGTATTTATTAAGAGAACATGGATTTACTTTGCAATGTTGTGCTCAACGCCATTAGAAACAAACATTTGTCATATTTTTCCTTGTATTAAGAACATGCCCAATTTACAGATTGTGCTATCCACCATTGTTACAAAACTGAATCACAGCATGAAACATTTGGCTCTAGTACGGGAAATATACATTTTAGTGCACAACTCCTAAATATTTGTAATAGTTTTTAGCATATGTCGTCCACAATGAGCACTATCCTGTTTCTGTTTCATACATCTCCTCTGTCTTTTAATAACTCTTTTCACACCTCCTGGGTTTAGCCTCTCGGCGAGACACACCTCTCAGGCCATATGGTATTGTCTGTGTGTGGTCCTTCAGGGCTTGGAGCAATCACATGATTGTCTCCTTCATGAGTATAATAGACTTCTCTGGGATTCAGGAAACTATCTGTGTGGCCATAGTGGATTTAAAACAGTGAATTCATTAGGAATTTCAAGGATCTTCAGGATAGTGTCAATGTGCTTCACTGAGTTTGAAACAATTATCAGGTGGGGTCCTTCAGCAATGTGAAAAATTTCAACCCTTCAAGACAGTACATATGTGATCCAAATAGGCTTGGAATTGGGACCTGATTAGTCCTTTGGGGCTTTGCAAAACTTTTCAGGGACTCTTAAGAGTGTCCACATATCACATTGGGTTTGGAGTACTGATCTCATTATGTCCTTCCGGGATGTGGAAAGCCTCTCAGGATCTCAGGATACTGTCTATATACCCCCACTGTACTTAGAACAATGACCTGCTGACGTCTTCCAGGAATGGGAGAAATGTCTCAAGCCCTCATATAATATCTGTTGGCACCATCACACTGGAAACAGTGACACAATGAGGTACATCAGACATGTGGAAAACCATTCAATGACACAGGATAGTGGGCTTGGAACAATGACATGATTTTGTCCTTCAGATGTAGGAACCTTCTCAGGTCACCAGGATACTATCTATACAGCCCAATCAGGCTTAAAACAGTGACCTGCTTAGAGAGTGGCTTTTCCATACATGATGTTGAAACACCGGGTTCTGTTCAGGTATTGATTAACTTCAAGCATCTATATCATTATGGTCAAACATCTTAGTTGTTATCCATTTTGAAATGTATTTCTGCTCATTCGGCATATTCTGGGCTGCTTGTGGGCAATGGTCTGTTCTAACATTTCTGTTGAGGCATGCTATTTGTAAGTAATTTTCTTGTGCAAAGGTTTATGGCTATTCACCCTTATTTCTACCGCCACTCCAGTTTTACACCCTTCTGGAGGTAGGAATTAAGAATTTACTGTCACTAGATAGGTGCCAAAAATTATTACTTTGTGACTTCATCTTGAACAAAAAATGGTGCTTTCTTACTTAGTTGTCTTATAACTGATTGCAGGCCATCTCCTTTCCAACATTTTTAACTGTTTTATGTATATTTATGAGTATGTCAGGGTTTCCTGGGTTACAGTAATTGTATACTACTGAGGCCCACACTTAGAAACCAATTTTTGATTTACCAGTCTTATAATATCTGATCAGCAGTTCTAAAACTATCTGAAAACATTTTATCTACTGGGGTGCATTGAGTTCCATGTGAAATATAGTTTTATGTTAAGGAGCAACATTTCATAATGTTTCTGGCCCGTGTGTGCTGTGTTAAGATAAGCAAACACAGTATTTTCTAACTGGTACTGTGGAGTTTGTCATAGCATTTATTCATTGTAAATTTTCTCAACATTTCATCAAATTTTCCATCCACGTGGTCTGTGGCTGAGTAGTTAGTTGAAAATACAGAATATGTAATACAATTGACAGTTGTTGCTAACAATCTGCTCATATAAGGTATTTGTTGCAGACATTGTTTTAACACTGTTGTTGCCCATGTTCATTGCTGACAGATCATTGAGGGTCACCCTAAATGTGCATTCAGTGTGAGTATGGCCTTATGCATAGGTGATTTTGGCAGCCACCTAGGGCATCATTCACCCAGGGGAAAGTTCCTGGCTTGCTTATTTAGTTTATTTTTTCAGATAAAAAAATTCTTGTGGGGAAGGCCACTACACGAATTCTTAATGCATCTGCGGGCCACCTCAAAACATAGTAAGTCATTACGAGTTAACAAGAGGTACAGGTGACTGGCATTTTTACTTAAGATAGCAGTCATAAAATTGCCTGTTTTCTACATCAACTTTGCATTTAACTTTATTCTGGCTTGCAGCCATGACTTATTACAAACTCTTGCAGAAAGTTACTACTGTTTACAGACTATAGGTTATAAACAAGAAAGAATAGTTACTTCCGCAGCTAAAATTAGAAGTGTGCGCAACTGCAGTCAATTAAGTAAGTAAGCATGTGCTGGATAAATTGCATGATTGGGGCAAGGCTTAGTATTTTTTCACTTTTTTAAAATTTTTTGGTTACTCTCTGGGGGCCCGATGGCGTTGCGTGGAGGGCCGGATTTGGCCCCCTGGCTAGATGTTGTGCACCACTGTTCTAAAGCCTTTTAGAACATTTGTGATAACATTACCCCAGCTGTAGTACATAAATGCTCTGAAACATTGGAACAAAAGTGAATTTTCTTCAGTAAGTATGTTTTCAGAAGAAGTTAAAGCTTCTACAGCATGCCTTGAAGTCAAAATAGAGGAGGTATTATCCATGTCTCAGAAACACGAATTAAAGGAACCTGCACTCAGGAATAAGGACATATTTTAGGGCTTCTTGGTAGAACTAATCTGAGTCAGCACAGCACAGAAACTGTGCATGGGGAGAAAATAAATTTGAAGCCACCCAAACACCAGAATCCCAGTGCCAAGCAGTCATGAGGGAGGTACAGAAATGCTTAAACACAGAACAAAAGAAGAATCTAAAAGTAACTGAAAGAGTCCCATTGTAATGCCCCCAAGTCTGATATGTTTATAAGGTTTAACAGTGACTTCAGAAAGTTAAATAACATATCTAAGTTTGATTTATGTGCCAGTCCAAGAGTAGATGAATTGATTGAAAAATTGGTTAAGGCTAGGTTTCTCTCCATTTTGGACCAAACCAAAAGCCATCAGGAAATATCAATTGCCAAAGAAGTAAAAAAAAAAGGCATTATCCACAACAGAGAAAGTCTTCCCTTACATAGTGCTTCCTTTTGTTCTCATCAGAATACCCATGACATTCCAAAAAATAATAGATAAAATTCTTAAACTCCCCAAACAAATATGCAACAGCCTACCTGTCTGAGTTAAAAATATTTTCTGAAGATTGTTAAGGACAGCTTTGGAAAGTTTAGGCCATTTTAAGTTCTCTGTGGTAAGCAGGATTAATTGTAACCCAGATATGTGGAATTTAAGGATGACAGAATATCTGTATTTGTTTTGCATAATAGGATGAGGGACAGTGAAACCAACACTAAAAAAGTAGAAGCTGTACAAAACTGGCCCAATCCAACCACTAAGAAACAAGTTAAGGATTTTTAGGCTTTCCTACTATTATTGTAAATTTGTTCCTGGTTTTGCCACTATTGCTTGCCCTCTGACTGACTTGAAAAAGGGTAACAGTCCTCCTGAAGTTTAAGTTGAACATTGAGGCAGAACAAGCCTTTACACTAGTAAAAGATATGTCGTGTTTAGAACCACAAAAAAAGAGCTGCAGACTCTTCCAAGCAAATCTTAGTGCACACAGATGCCCTGAGGTAGGCACAGCTGAGTCTTGTGTTGGATGACAGATGGGGATGAGCATCCCAGGTGTCATATAAGCTGAAAACTTAACAGCACTGAGAGACAGTATTTAACTGTAGAGAGTGTCTTGCCATAAAATCAGCCCTCACCAACGTCAAGTGCTATTTATTAGGGAGAGAGTTTGTACTAATTTGGGGCCATGACTCTTTACAGTGGTTCTACTAACTGTTTGATGGGTTTTAGCCATGCAGCCCATTAATGTCAGGGCTTAATATCGTCCATGCTACAGACACCTAAATGTAGATAGGCTGTCTTGGTGTTAAATGTCATCTCTGCATGCTAGATGCTCCAGCCTTATCCTACTTACATTCCTCCTAATTGCTCTTCCTCGCTCTCACTGTCTTTCTCTCCCCTCTTTTCACTCTTCTTTTCCTAGTGATACATACCGACTCCCACTTCTTGTAATATTCCTTTTATCTGCATTCCACACTATCTTGTTACTACTGTATATATATTTATATACAGAAACTTGTACAAAACTGTTAATTTGTGTTATCTATACTTTGTGTATAATGTCTTGCTATTGTGATGTAATCCACAGTGGTGCAGCGGTTAGCATTGTCACCTTTCAGCAAGAGGTTCTCTCGTTCGATTCTCGGCTGGAGTGCCTTCTGTGTGGAGTCTGCATGTCCTCCCCACGGTCGAGTGATGTTTAAAGATATGCAGGTAGGTGTGTGCATGAATGGGTGTGCCTTCTTTGAAGGATGGGCGTTGGGCTGGCGACTTGGCACTGTAAAAATCCACAACCAATCATTAGCGGACTGGAGTTCCACTGTATTGACCCCTAACCATGAAAAGCCGAAAGACATTACTATATGCTTATTGTGATGTAATTTCTTTTTTAAATGACTTTAATTGTAATTGGAGCTTTACTCCTAGGGTCTCCACTGAAAGTGGGCCTCAGTTTCTTAACCAACCTGGTTAAGAAATGACAATAAATAAATAAATAAATAAATAAATAAATAAATAAATTAGATATGGTAGTTCTATGCTGAGGGGGGAGAGTCATGGGGCATAGAGACTGCCAAGCCTGCAGAATGAATTGCTTAGTATATATTGTGTCTACTATGGTTGCCTTTACCTTTAGGAGGCTATATGTCATGGGAAAGGGGGATAAAAAGCAGGCAGGTAAATCTCTGTATTGGCCAACAAGCTACAAAAGCATTTTGAGGAATATAATGGTCACTCCAATGGAGAAAATCAGATTTTCTACCCTCTAGACGTAGAAGATGTATCTGGAGTCTCCATGACATTTTGTGCAAAAGACATTTGAAAACAAGAAGTCTCTGCAGTGACTGAGAGTTGGGAAGTAAAAGAGGAGTATTACAGTGCTTGAGTTGCTAGGATTTATTATGGGGCAGAGGCACATAGAAAAAAGAAAGGTGTCATCTCCAACTATTTTATGGATATTTACCAAGCGAGGTGCAGGTTATATTCTCAACTGTTTGAGCTGCAGCTAAGAATTAAGACAAGCTTTTATTTTCTTATGACTGTGCTGCTCTTATTTCTTTTGACTGAATAAGGCAATATTTTTAGTTCACCTGTTTGTTCAAAAGAAAATAAAAAGGCCAACACACACCTTTAAAGAGTGAGCTGCTGATCTAATTCTACTGGAAATGCTGCAGTGGTATCTGTGTGTGTGTCTCTCTCTCTCTCTCTCTGTCTATATATATATATATGTGAAAATACACACACACACACACACACACACACACACACACACACACACACACACACACACACACACACACACACACACACACACACACATATCTATGGTAGTTGCTACTTTTGTCAAACAGCACTTTTGTTGACATCTGATTATTTAACACAGTTTGATCAACTAAACAGATGATCAACACCTATCAACAAAGGTAGCAGACTGGATGATTCCTGAGGTTGAGGAATTTGCCCTTTCCCTGAGAACTGTATGATCTTGGAGATAGAATATATAATTAGCAGGGGCTGTGGAGGTTCATGGAGGGAATTCCACCTGGAAAAAAAAAATCACCAGGATTCAAGAAGCTCGGCGCAAGGACGGTTATTAGCAGGGGCTGTGGAGGTTCATGGAGGGAATTCCACCTGGAAAAAAAAATCACCAGGATTCAAGAAGCTCGGCGCAAGGACGGTTTTAGCCTTGCATCAAGTGTCCTCACTACAGATGGTGCAGCAGCGCCATTTGAATATGTATGAGGGCGTGCCACTGCACCCTCGACGTGCACAGGAAACGTGTGCGAGTTCAGGGGGCATGTACAAGTGCTCTACGGAGGCATAAACATGCCCCGACAGTTGCACAACCTACTATGCTTACCAGTAGAGCCCGCCTCTAATAGTAAGTCAGTAATTCAGTGTCTGTGGATACCGAAATGTATGCTAAGCATACAAGAGTGACCACAAACAGTGAAATAAAATCGAAGTAGTAAACACACAAGCACATAGTGGAATGTTGAGCGCCGTCCCTAGAACTTTCACAATTAGATTCCCTGTGTCCCTGTTATACATTCGAATTGCTGCAATATCGAAGGTGTAAGCAAAGTGCAGCATGTTTGCACGTCGTTGCCCTCTGCCGAGCGTACCTTACACATCAAAATCATACAAACAGAGAAAAACATGCAGAAGCAATGTAAATGTCAATAGTGTAGCGCTTAGAGCATCCGCCTAACAAACAGGCATTCACGGTTTGAGCCCAAATATAGCACATATCATTTTCCATGTGGAATGAATGTCGTTTTGCTGTAAAACCGACATAAGAGTATCGCATGAGATATTTAACTAAATGTCATTCAATCAAAGTGGCACTGTCATAATGAATAAGGCACTAGTAAGCAGGTGTAAGCACAAATAAGCAGCAGTAAACACATATAAGTACCAGTCAGCAAGTCTGAGTACGCTTGCGCGGGTCTAAGCATTGCCCAGCATAGGAAATGTATATAAGTATGTACAGATATATATATATATATATATATATATATATATATATATATATATATATATATATATATATATCTATGAAGAAAGAACAACATAACAATAAAGCATACAAAAGGAATGAAAAGAGAACAGAATCAACAGCAACCCCAGTATTATATAGTGCTGTCAGCGTATGTCATATCAAGCTGGGCAGGAGTGAGCAAAGCACTGATACTCACACCACAGGCAGGATATTACCAGTGGGAGTAACATTGTTGATCTGCTAAGTCTATTTACACACAGAGGGTAGTCCCTGGTGGGACTACCCAAAAATTGATAGACTGTTTGGCCATCTGACCATTACACAAGCAAGGGCAGGTATGTTCAAGGACTAAATGGTGGGAGAGCCTGAGAATACATGGGTTGGGACAACATATGTGTAGGGCCCCTAACGCTCGGGAGAGGGCAATGTGTGGAGGTGTGTCATGGCTGCGATAGCAACTGGACAATGGATGGTATGCGTGTATGTTGAACTCGGGTGGGTGGAGGAACTAAGGGTATGAAATTATGGATCCAGGCGTGCCAGGGTTGGATGGGCTGGTTCTAATTGGACCGCATCATGGAGGTCAGCGAGTTTGTTATAAGTATATATGCATACACACATGCAGACATCTATATGTAGAAGTACATTCTCTGTAACACATTCATTCCATTTGCAGACATAAATAACATGAATGTGCCCTTACAAACCTCGACAGTAGATAGAATAATAGGTTGTGCATAAGAGGGAAGGGATAAAACTGCTAAAATGCAGAAGTGTGTACAATGTCCAAAGTCAGTGTTGTGCTGAAAAAAATCAAATGTGAGGATTTTCTCACACATGGAATCATTCCTGTGATCTGCCTGCTACGGCCACTCCAATTACGAACCGGTCTATTTGTAAAAGAAATAAGCTGAACACGTACATAATTAGGCTCTCATGTGTAATGTGTGTGTTACCACATAGTCATAATTATTAATTTATTGTAGTGTCATGTTAACGGGAGTAAGGATGTAATGAAGTATAGAGTCTAATCATGACATAAAGACATGCGTGTCCCATGTGGGACAACCCAAAAATTGTGAATGGTGTCCTTTTGATCACTCATGTCACCAGTGTTTTTGGATTAAAAATTTGGGAGTTCTGAGGATACGTGCAGTGAGTCAAACAATGGGAAGGGTCTATAGGAGTAGGGAGTGGCCAATGTGTAGTGGTGTGAATACACCGCGAATCCAACTGGAGAATGGATGACTGCAGTGTTAGGGAGGCATTGGGGTGGGTGTTTGAGGAACCAGAAGCCATGGGTATATGGGTATATATGCAAATGAAGCAGCACAGCAATAGTGTATTGGTTAGAGCAACCGCCTAACGAACAGACATTCCCGTTCCAAATCCCAATGCATCACATACCATTTACCATCAGTAATCTGTATATGAACATATTTCGACATCTGTCTGCTGTATAAACTGCAAAAAACAATTAAAAGTGAACTGGAGTGAAGTATCAGTGTCATAATGAATAAGACACTAGTAAGCAGGTTTAAACATATATAAACACCAGTAAGCGTGTGTAAGTGCATTTGCGCAGGGTATGCTTTGCTTTACAGACACACACACACACACACACACACACATATATATATATATATATATATATATATATATATATATATATATATATATATATAAGACTATACATACATACATACATATATATATATATATATATATATATATATATATATATATATATATATATATATATATATATAAACTATACATATATATATGTGTGTGTGTGTGTGTGTGTATAGTTGCAGACATATACATATATGTATATATATATATATATATATATATATATATATATATATATGTGTGTGTGTGTGTGTGTGTGTGTGTGTGTGTGTGTATAGTTGCAGACATATACATATATGTATATATATATATATATATATATATATATATATATATATATATATATATGTGTGTGTGTGTGTGTGTGTGTATGTGTAGATATACACAGATATACAGCTATGATAGGAAACAGCACACAAGAATAACATATGTTCACAGGCTATGCCAATGGAAGCGAGGTGCCCAAGCAAGAAACATGAAACACATAGCATGACCTACCCACCCCATTTTTTATTACATTGGATGTGGTAGACCTGTTCACGTGTATTCCTCATGAAATAGGTCTTTTATGGTTTGAAGAATTTTTAGAGAGTAAAGATTCTATTTCTTTTAATATGTTTCGTACCTGTTTGGTTCTTATGGATCTAATCCTGAAAAATAATTTTATATACTTTCAGGGTGAGTATTATAGACAGTTAAAAGGAGTAGCAATGGGTGCACATTGTGCCCCCATATATGCCAACATTATATTGCTTAGTTGGGAGAACAAATTTGTCTTCAATTCTCATTTCAAACCCTATTGGAATTATTATGGTCATTATTTGGATGACATTTGTCTCTTTTGGAATGGCACAGCTGATACATTTCATGAGTTTTACGAATATGTTTCAAGTACAACTGAATTTTTAATGTTTACTTACAAAGTAGATGGTTCTGAACTCAGTTTTTTAGATGTGTGTATACAGAAAAAAAATCAAGGTTTGAAGTCTAAAATATATAGGAAGGAGACCTTCTCTAACACTTACTTGCATTACACCAGCTCACATCCCCCTCATCAAAAGAAGACAATTGTTAAGGGGCAGTTGGTAAGAGCCAGCAGGATGACCTCAGATGAGCTTGACTTTAAATTAGAATGCAAATTTATTGCAAACATGTTTATAGAAAGAGGTTATCCAGATGATTTGATAAAAAGAGTGACAGATGAAGTAAGGAAAGCAAGGACAACTAAATTTTTACCCATTTTAGGAAACACAACTGAAAGTTTAAATACAACTAACACTAATGTTAATTTTCCAGTTGATGGAAAACATTATCAGTCAGTTTTGACTATCACCTATAATAGTGAGACCAACATAGTTAAGAACATTATAAATGATGAGTGGAACAGGTTTGCCAATTTCTCTGATTTAAATTAAAATTTTGAAGAATCCCTTAGATTGTTTTTTAAAAAAGAACGAAACATTAAGAACATATTGGAGGGTGGAAAACAGGTTATACACCTCTCTAATAAGAAAGGTACACATAAATGTGGAAATTGCCATTATTGTGTTAACATTAAGGAAGGAGATTACATATTTTTGAAAAGTAGATGTAAAATTATCACCACTAAAGGGTTTGCAAATTGTAACACTTGTAGTTTGGTATACATTGTGACATGTGAAATATGTGACTCATTTGATATTGGCAAAACAGAGAGAAAATTGAGACAAAGGGTGTATGAGCACCTATATGATTTAAGAAAAGAGAATATAAACAATGCATTGTTTAAACACACTCTATCATGTAAGTCAGCATAATCTCATTTTTTTTGTTATTGAGGTAGTTCCTTTAGATCCTAGGGGTGGACCTTGGGAGGCCTGTTTAGAATATAAAGAGTTATTTTGGCAATTAACTTTGGAAGCTGGTAGCTACCCAGGCTTAAATGAAATGATTTCTTTAAAACCTGCATTAAAGTTGAGATCAGCCAAGTTATAATTATTCACATATATATTTTGTACATATTTTTATATATCTTTTTAAATAGGTGTGAATTTTATTATGCACCTTAGGTTATATAAGATCTGTACTATTTACCCGTTCGATTCTCGGCTGGAGTGCGGGGAGTGTCTTCTGTGTGGAGTCTGCATATCCTCCCCACGGTTGGGTGGGCGTTCGAAAGACATGCGTAAATGGGCGTGCCTTCGTTGAAGGTTGAACGTCGAGCTGGCACCTTGGTGTGAGTCAAAATCTACTGCCAGTCATTAGCGGACCGGAGTTCTGCTGTGGCGAACCCTAACCGGGAAAACCCGAAAGACAACAACAACTATTTACACACTTTTTAACATATATATCTTTTCCAATGTTAATTATTATGATGTTTCACCACTAGAGGGTGGCATTGTATTATTTTGGAGAGAACACTTCGCGTTCATGTAACGTTTTTACGTTATTTAAGACAATTGTAAAATTCATAAATTATTCAAAGAACTATTTATCCAACTTTCATAAGTAAAATGTGAGTTTCATGATATTGCATTTCTGTAAAGAAACTGGTTGTTTTGTTATATAGTTAATTTTTAATAATATGTGTTTAATTGTTTAATTCAAGTTTAGCATTACAGTGAGTGAGGGATTTTATTGGTTGATTCAGACAATAGCTCACATATATATATATATATATATATATATATATATATATATATATATTTATATATATATATATATATATATATATATAAAAAACACATTGAATATGGTTGATTATTTCTGAAGAAGTGAATACCGACGAAAACGTGTTTGGAAATTGTGGCAGCATTATTTTCTGTTGGGCTCTGCTTTTGCTGTGATTCTATGTGTGGAGTGTTATTAAACTTTTTACTTGCTGAATTTGCTGTGCCTTTTCTTTTGGTTACCAGTGACAGTTTTGGACACACAGACCACCTTTTGTGTTTATAAGTTCCTGTCTGGACCTGCTCCCAGGGGGGACAAGCCCCATCCTCAGTGGCAGTTCCACCAAAAGGTGGTGCTGAGCCAACAGAGGTGGAGGTCCAAGTCTGGGCCCCAGATGTGCTGGTGCCCAGTGCCATGGCCAACTGAAGTGGGACAGGAGGTTCTGTCGGGACCTCCAAACCCATACAGCCTATGGTGTTGCAGTTTTAACACAGATATGGCTTAGTAATAGTCAACAGCATTCGGGATTACTTATACCAGCATGCATAGATATGACCATCAACCCAACACAACAGATGGTATACATTTGCAGAGGGAGCACAGCATATGCATATATACTGCATGACATCTGTACAAAGTGTAGAAGACTTGTGAATGCAGCTATGAACAGTGGCCCATTATTGGCATGTCACTGAGAACCTCAGACAGTGACTATCATACCACTGTTTCATGTGATATATGTCCAATCAGGGATGCAAAGGCAGTAACTCTCATCACTATCACCGTGTACTGCCTGCAATCCTCACACTATGCTTCTGCAGTTCACAGATGTGTGTTCAGTGAGCAACATGTGAAACAAATGGTTCCACACACTGACCAGTCCACAGATGGCCCTACAGATGGGGGTTCCCTCACAAACAGAGCACTGTCTTGTCAGTTTTAAAACATGCAGAATAGCCATTACCACACACAACTTGTTAAACTGGCAGTAGTCTCAGTGAAGCATAGCTACACTTACATGCTGTAGTCATGTCTGGCACATCACTCTCCTGTCTTTAGGCTATTTTCCACTGTGTATGTTGTTTGAGGAATATCCAGATATTATCTGTGATGCCATTTACCAAACACCAGATCCAGGTTCCACTCACAGCGACTGTTATGGGCAAACACCAACATGATGTTCCTAGATATTGTACTGTGTTTCCATGCAATTGGCTATGGGAACATCACCACAGCTGTTCCACATGCAATCAGCAAGAGGAGGACTGCAATAGATGCAGAGGCCATCACCTGATCATGACCATCACTTACAAAACACAAGCTGCTGCTGAGCAGGTGTACACCTCCACATCCACCAGAGAGTGTGTGGGAGGGACAGACAGAGGCAAAGTACATCAGAGAAGAGCTTGGAGACTAAAACCTAAGCATCGTCTGTCACACACCTACCAGTACAGGGTTATTACAAGTGCATGCAGTTACTCCATGTGCCACAAAGCTGACATGTCGGTGTGCTGTAAGAACATATATGTGTGCTGGTGAGCGACATCTGCAAAAGAAATATAGTAGACATACATTAAGTATAGCACACATGGATGTCCACATGAACGGATGTAATTGTCAACACAACCACACTCTCTAAGGGCTCAGACACATTGCCACACTCTGCCAGGCCCACAAATACACTTCCTAACTACTTAGTCTGCCACACTGCAGTAATGCACAGGTACTACATGCACCAGAGGAGATATCCGGAGGTTCTATGGGCTAGGGCATATGAATGTGTCTGACATTAGTTGGTATGCCAATGGGAGTTATACTGGGTGTGACTGTGGTTGGCAGCATCATACCCCACACGCAGACACAAGGTGCAAGTACTGACATGCATGTGTGCATTGCTTCATGGGTGTGTAGTGGTTGGCTGTGCAAGATGGCTGTACAAGGCTGGGTGAGGGGTAATCCTTGGCATCATGACACCCGACAATGGTGTGCAGAGTGGTTCAGGGGTGTAGTGTCTGCAATGTCCCACACAGATGGGTATTGTATGAACTGTCCTGTCATCCTGGTTACCATTGTGTATGGCCTTTGCTTTGCAATGCATGCCATGTCTGTGTTTGATAGTCCTTGACCTGGACATTGCCTGGGAAGTGCACGTCCCACAATAATGTACAGTGACATGTACAAGTGTACCTGGTTTGGCTGGCACATGTTGTGTACACAGACTGTTATCCTCAGATATGCCAATACTGGCCTGGTGTGGCAGGACCTGCTTATAGACAGCAGGTTGACCCTGCACCTGCATTGATAGCATGATACAGGTATTCCCTGGTGTCCATGGCATCTGTCCATACAGGGCACATGTGTAAGGCATTGTATGGCCTCTGTGGATCACATTTGATAGCACCACATATGTTGCAGGCATCCAGTGGGGAACATAGTGAAGGCACATTGTACGCAATTATGTGCCTATTGTACTGCTGTACAGGGTGCCATGCCCTCTGCAGCCCACTGCAATCACACCATGCCTACTATCTGTCATCAATGTGAAGGGTACTAGCAACATAGTGGGATATTCTAGGCAAGTGTGTTTGTGTATGACACATGGGTTCAGAACGTATTCCGGGTAATAGTAGGGTTGCATACTTTGTTCACCAGGCCTTTTGCCAGATGTAGGGGTATGGCTTGCCAACACACTCCCCAACATGTCCAGTGGTTAGACACCCACAACCACATCCACACAGGCACTGACTGTCAAACACACACACACACACACACACACACACACAAACACACACACCTGCCATGTCTTGGAATAGAACCCCTACCTAACTAGTTTATCATACTACAGCATTATGCAGTTACAACATGCACTACGGAGATTACTGGGTTACAGCACTCCCAGAGGTGTATTACTAGGTGGGTGACATCAGCAAGATTGCCAAAGGTGGTTATGTGAATTGTAAAGAGTGTGCATACTCTAAAAAGCATTGTTCCTTTCTCAGCAGACAGACAGACAGACACACACACACGCAGTTGGTCTGTCTTGGAATAGAACCCCTACCTAACTAGTTTATCACACTACAACATTATGCAGTTACAACACACATTATGGAAATTACTGGGTTACAGAAGTCCCAGAGGTGTATTTATAGGTGGGTGACATCAGCAGGATTGCCAAAGGTGAGTATGTGAATTGTAAAGAGTGTGCATACTCTAAAAAGCATTGGTTCTTTCTCAGGCAGACAGACACACACACACACACACACACACACACACACACACACACACACACAGAGTTGGCCTGTCTGGGATTAGAACACCAACCAAACTAGTTTAGCACACTACAGCATTATGCAGTTACAGCATGCACCATGGAGATTACTGGGTTACAGCAGTCTCAGAGGTGTATTCGTAGGTGGGTGACATCAGCAGGCTTGCCAAAGAAGGGCATTTCAAGTGAACTGTGAGTTGTACATGTCTGTTACCTGCGTGTACCCGCTGCTTACTGTCACGAAAACACATTTACACCCACTTACAACTGCCTTATTCAGTCCTAATTGACAGTATCAACAAGGCTTGCAGGTCTTGAACCCTGGACCATGCACACTGAGGTCACTGGATGTACCACTAAGCCATCTGGGTTGTATACATGTTGCATGGAGTTTATAATGCACATCTTACTACAGGTATTCCACAGTACTGAAAACAAATAGGACAGTCACTTTGTGTACATATGTACAGTACCCTTGAATATACTGTACTCTGTGAAACAACAAAGACAAGTCTACATCTGTACAACTGTCATAACTACATATATATATATATATATATATATATATATATATATATATATATATATACATACACACCTATGGGATGTGTACACACACACACACACACACACACACACACATATATATATATATATATATATATATGTGTGTGTGTGTGTGTGTGTGTGTGTGTGTGTGCATATGCATACACACAGACACAGCTATAGCCATATATATATATATATATATATATATATATATATACACATATATATATATATATATATATATATATATATATATATATATATATATACAAACGTCTGAACACCCTTTGTGATACAGAAGGGTTCCAAAGGAACTGACGTGTACACAAAACAGAGGCATCTCTTGTGTTATAACATTTAAATCTTAATCAGTTCACCAGAGAAGGGATGGTTGTTGTGCATGTGGAGTTTGGGGTGGGGAATGATGGCTAATGTAATGTACCCCGGGGATTGTGGAGTCAGGGTGGGGGAATGATGGGTATGGACTTATACCCCGGCAGCCACTTCTGTGTCACTGCTCGACAGTGGCACAGGAAAATAACATACCCAACTGTAGTCATGCTTGACTGTGTATTCTTTACCATTGCTAACTATGTAATACTTTGTAGACACCAGTCACCACAGATGGCTACCATGGTGTGCTAAAAGACATTACGCATGTGTATGCCTGGCTACAGGGTAATCACACACACACAAACACGCACACACTTGCCAGTATTGTGTACACACGTCTTGCCTATGTAAAGGTAACTAGTACAGTGGTATGCAGTTGGGGTATTTGCCACAGAACACATACAATTACACTTACTCTGATTCCACTTCGGAGCTGGGTGACATCACAGGACTGATTACTTGCAGTGGGGATGGGGGAAGAGAGAGGTATAGCAGTTGACAAGGATAAAGGTCAGTGCAAAATGTGGTATCTCTTTGGAATGCAGCAAAACCCACTGTCATGACAGGATGATGACACAAATACACACACACAACCATGATCAGCCATTTGCTGACACACACACTCAGGCATTTGCTGTCACACAAACACACGCACACAGTTGCGAGTGGTGGGATCAGAACTCCTGCCTATCTACAGATCACTATTACAGTACTACGCAGTTACGAGACACGCCACAGAGATTACACATTCCAAGGCAGTCAGAATGCCCTGCTAAGATTGAAGACATTAACAGGAAGACTGACAGTCATGAAGTAAATAGCTGTAAACCTGTGTGTTTAAAGTAGGTGTCCATTACAACCTGTATGCAAAAACAAGACACATAATCTGCAGGTAGTACATATGTAGGCCTGAGAGGTATAGTTGTAGCACAACAGGAACCTGAACTGGAGTATGCCCATCTGTGGAATGGACAACTACTATCACTATACAGGGTTACAGTGGGCATGCTCATATACTTAGTAGCACAGGGCCATTTGGGATGCACTATGACTACAAATACACAAGGTTATACTGGGCATGCTCATACACTTAATAACAAAGGGCTTGTTGGCTGCACTGACTCAAATTACACAAGGTAGCAGTGGGTATGCTCATACACTTAGTAGCACAGGACTGGTTGGGATGCACTCTGATTCTAACCACAGAAGGCCACAGTGTGCATGCTCATACACTTACATTTACAGAACACGTTGTAATGGACTCTTATTGTAAACACACAGGTTTAAAGCTAAGTACATCTTACCTGTCAGTATATATGCACATCATACTGGTTTACTACCTGATACCTGTATGTGGCCTGTAAATTATATATCTGTGTCTGTGCTGTGTGATACATATGCATACATGTACATGAGGTACTGACATGTATATGTTAAGTATACACAATTATGCATGTGTGGACGTGACAGACAATAGGTTAACTGGGACACACAGGTAGATGCTACCTATAGCATGTGTCACACACCTTGCTACCCTGAAAGGCATACATTGAGAGCAGGTTGTGGGCAGTGGCATTATACGTGGAACAGTGGCATGTGCAAGCATAATGTGTGAGCCACATTGTGTAATGGTACTGAGGTGCAGGTGTCAAGATGACCTCTCCTGGCTGTGTTTGTAGTTGTCATTATTAGCAGGACTGCTACCCTAAGTATATCTCACATTGGTTATATACACAATTTCTGCTGCTGTCCATCACCTTACATGAGGCATTTGCTACCAAGCACATTACTGCCACTCACAGTGATGTCATGGTATGAGTGGCAACGGCTTGACCAAAACAATGAGCCAATGTCCTGCTGTTATTATGAGGTTGTCCAGTGTCTGTCATTCCGGGCTGTCATGACTGAATGACAAGCCTTCAACACAGAGCACATGGATCTTTGTTTCATGTGTGTGTGGATAATACCTAGGTCGCATTTACCCATATAGCCACATTCCAAGGCAAATGTCCTACACACAGAAGTAACACCCTGACACCTACAAGACAATTGCATTGGATGCTTATGCTAACCAGTGCTAGATGTGTGGCTTTAGTAATCCATTTGTTCAATGTAGAACCTACAATGGGGAATACTGACATCTGTGCTGTGAGGAACACCTAGCTGAAGGTTCTGTAGTGCACAATTGCACTAACACCATATAACTCAGATCCAGCCATGTGGGCCATAACCATGGTATGGACCATTCCAGGTGGTGGTGTCCACATATTCATAAAGGTTACTCACATGTAAAGACCACTACTCTGACATAACTCATCACAGATGAGTCAGGTACAGGTGACAGTGGCAAACGCTGAATTCTAGGTTGTATCCTCATATACATCCACCACCTTGTCCCCAGACTACCAACACACATCCATATGTGGTAGACCACCAGATAACCTTCGATTGGTGGACTGTACCTAGGCCTACATCATCTGTGCAAAGTACCCATGTACAGACACAGCTGCATAATGTGTTATGCAATGCAATAATACCACTGTTTGTAACCAGCTCAGTTGAACACATACCAGGGTCCCTCAGATGTTGTCAGCATTAACACAGCCGACTGTTGCTGTACACCAGTAAACAACACCCTCATGTTTGGATATGACCTAACTGTACCTGCCTGGATATGTACATCCCACACTCATACAACATAAATGACATTAACATAGCTTTCATTATCCTTTCTACATACAGGTGGTTACAGTCATTACACATATGCACATGGCAGATAGCATGCTAACAATACATAAGGTTTGATATCTATGTTAACAGAGGTAATATTCCCTCTCTACTGGTCACCCATAACACCTATCATATCATACAACACCCCATGTGGCATGTATGTCATTAGACATGTCCACCTAATGCAATGCATACAAACATACCCAAATAACAGGATCAAAGGACCTACACAAAGCCTGTATTGACAGAATCAGGGAAATCCAGGTCTGCTCTGTATGTTCCTGAGTAGTCACAGGTGATATGTTCATGACATGTACAGCCATGTGTGGCCACAGCTCCTACATATACCCCATGTCAACAATTGCAAGCCATGCATGCTGTGTGCTGTCTAAACATTAGCCTTAGTACCACAATAGCCAGTACGTGCAGGGGTGAGATGTTTACAAGCCACAGACCTTGCACATGCTTGAATGAGTGTACTGCCTAGCCTAACAGAGCACATTGCTGGCACTCTTCCAGTAAACATGAGGTGTGTGTGGCAAATATGATGTGTTCACTGTTGACTATTACAGTGCTCTGGCTTCACCATGGCACTGTCAAGTAACAGTTTGTAGGAGCATGACATGGAATAATGATGTGTGTGTCTTGCTGATATGTGCTGTTGTCATATATGTATGCTTGGCTACTTGGTGAAGGTGGTTGTGTCCTACCAGTAAACAAAAAGCTGCTAGCGTTGCCAATAACTAGTCCCCAAAAATATAGTTAAATCAGTATTTATTGAAAAAAACACAAGAAATTCATCCTACCAGTACATGAATACAACATCCATTATGGTGTAATGCTCGGCTATGTTTCACACATGGCGTGGGGAAGGTGTGGAATGTATCCTCTTGACCTGCTAATGCACTTACTGATGTAGACCGCATATGTGTACATGTATTGATGTTTGTGTAGATTCCATGTGTGTGCAGTGTCTGACGTTTGAAGGTGACTGTTGTCTTAGTACATCATGTTGTGCAATACAGCCTCAACATTGCCAACTGTATATGGTGATATGCTTTAAGTACAGTAAGCTGTATATGAGGTATGGACAGATGTTTGGACATGACTACTAAGTGGTGGGGCTATTTTGCAGATGAATGATTACTGAGGACAGCTCACTGGTGTGTTACAACCATTCCAACATTAACCTGTGTAACTGCTAAGGTCAGGTTTTTTAAATTGAAGTGGAAGACAGACAATGTAGAATGCAGTAAGGGTGACAATGAAAGGCAAACCTCTTGACACCTGTAACAGTAATACCTCCCCTGTGCATATATTGCTCATATATCAGCACAGTTGGCAAAGGAAAGAGTCAGTAAGCTTTGTAGCGAATGCAATAGTGCTGTACTTCTGTAATACATATCATGAGATAGGCAGGTGTTTGATTCACAGTACTGGCACATGTGTGTGTGTGTATTTCCATATATGTCACGTATGGTTGGGAATACATCCCACATGTTTTCACTCTCCTGAACACTGTTGTTGACATCAGTACAGAGTGAAGTGTAGAAAGAAAGGCATAGACAGGTGGTTGAACTTCACACATGTCAAGTGTCTGTATGTGTGTGACATAGGTGTATATCTTTGTGAATGCCACAGTGTGTGTGTGTGTCTGTATGGCTGTCTGTGTGTATGGCTGTCCGGTCCCTGGAGTGAGGCTGTATTTTACCATAGTGAAATGTTAATGCCCCTCCCCACATCCACTCAATGCAATCTAGTATCCCTGTTGATGTCATCAGTCTTAGAGGTGCATTCTAGCCACCTGTTAACATGTACACCCTGGGGTGTGACCTGTTGTTACATAGCCTACTGATGAACCCCCCTCCCCACATACACTCACTACACTGTAGTAGCCCTGTCGATGTCCTTGATCTTAGGCCATTCCAACTACCTGTACATGTGTAATCTGTGTGGCGCATCTTGTAATTGCGTAGTACTATAATGATGATATGCACATAGGCAGGGGTTCTCATCCAAACACTGGCAGCTGTGTGTGTGTGCGTGTGTGTGTGTGTGTGTGTGTGTGTGTGTGTGTGTGTGTGTGTGTTACTGTGTCTGTGAATCCCTGAGTGTGTGGGTGTGTCTGTGTTTGCATGCTGTCATGGCAGTGGGTATTACTGCTTCCCAATGAGAAGCCACTATTTCCACTGTCCTTTACCCTTGTCATCTGCCATACCACTCTTTTACCTCATCCCCGCTCCAGGTAACTATACCTGTGATGTCACCCACTATGGATGTGATGGCTCTGAACACAGTAGCTTACTACACAGCTATCATGCTCTTGGATCATTAGAACAGTAAACATAATTGAAACATGGGAGATTATAACTGTGATGTGGAAGCTACAAAGTGCATGCAGGTATTGTCATACAGACCTGTGAGTAGTCAACATGTATATATGGGACACTAACTGCAAACACCGAAATCCTCCAGCACATGCAATTACACCTGAAAGAGGAAGGCAGAACGTCAAGATCAACATGCTGTTAGTGTTGTTACACATGATACATACTGTCAAACATACAAAATACATTCTAAAACTGTAATGCATGGTATGTGCTGCCTGTCAACACTAATCAACAATATTAATGTACAGTTTTCTACCTAGTATGTTCACCCTGTGCATCAGACCATATGAGCATGTCCCTGCACCGATGGTGTGGATGACAGGGATGTGGCACAGGCATCATCATATGCACAGGGTGATAATGTTTGCCAGAGGCCTAAGTTGAGCCATTGGATGACATCATGTGTGTATGCTAGGACCTGTGATATCATTGAGCATGTGTTGATGTTATGCATGTGTGTGTTGAGGTGCCCTACATTTGTTTCTGGTGTGGATGTGTATGCATGCACACAGGTCTGGCATGTGGCTGGCCTACACAGGGGTATTATTGACAGCTGCAGATGGTGCAAGGCAGGCTTCACAGTTTACGGTGTCTGGCTATGGCCATGTGACCTGCACCTGCCAGGGGTTGCATGAGCACTACCAGGCAGAGGTCCAGATTGGGTACTGTCTGATGACACATGTCTACTGGAATCATGTCCCTGTTGGGACCGTCCAGGACCACATGCACGTGGCCTGCTGTGTCCTGGTGTGGACTTCACAGAACCAGCTGCACTGCTGCTGCTACCACCACTATGGGAGCAGGATGTGCAGTAGCATGTTCACGTAGACCTTCAACAAGTGATGTATTTGACCTACGTCCATGTGCCTGATGCCTCACTCCCACCAGATGTTCCAGCACAGACATTCCACTCTCAAGGATTGATATGCCACAGTCAAGGACTCCCACCATATCACCCAACTGAATATCCAAAACATCTGCAAGATGATGGTGAGCATTTGCAAGTGCCTGGATGTTGTCAGTTAATGAATGGACAGCAGCCCTCTGAAGCCTCAGACCTTCTCTGTTGTGCCATTCAGCACATGCCTGTGCCTCCATTACATCCCAAAACATGCATCTGGTGACTCCAGCTGAAGTGCTATGTCTCGCAGGGGCATGTTGGCCAGTGGCCCTCCTATGAGCAGCGCTGGGCACATCCCTGTGTGGGATATCACCAGTCAGTTGACTGAGATAATTGTGTGCAGGCACACCTTCCATAATCTCCACACTTCCCTGTTCCATGCTACCACCCGCCAACTTTCGTTCCTCTATGGCCAGTGGTGATGGGGTATGTGTAGGCAGGGGAACTATGTGCGAGGATGAGGGGGATACAGGTGGAATGGCAACCAATGGCACAGATTCAGCCCCTGACAACCCTGCCTGTGCCTCAATCATACTATCATCATCACTGCTAGAGTCTGTGGGGACACTAACATCAGGTAGACCGCAGGAGGGCAATGCACCTACATCAACACCTGTGAGGGGTAGACAAGAACTGTACATTACAATTTATACCAGACACACACACACACACACACACACACACACACACACACACACACACACACACACACACACACACACACACACACACACACACACACACACACACACACACACATGCTACATGCAGGTGATATGGCAGATGGCATTCAGCTTAGACAATTATAGTGGTAGTTATCAAACATCTATGAGTTGCATACAACAGCATGCATGTGTTATAGCAGATGGCATGCGCCTTACACAACTATAGTGGTGGTTAGCGTACATACCTGTATTGTGCCATTTGTATTAGTAGTCTAAATGCACCATTGCACCACACTACCATGGTGTGTGCAACATACACCACATGTTAACAGACCATCGCTGACCTTTGTACATCTGCCACTGATGCTTTGTGTTGGCCACCCCCCCTATGTGTGAGGACATGAGCAAAAGGGTATGTCGACTGAATACTATGTTTGCCTGAGCCCTAGCTTGCATATCTCTCCCAAAGCAGTGCATGTCTGTTCAACATTATTCTGCCTACCCCTGAGCTGAGTCTACAGACATTGTGCATGTGGCTGTACACACATGTTTGACATAGCTGTCCCTACTTTGCAATGGTGCCACAGACCAGCACAGGTTTACAGTACACTGGCATGATGTGTGGCATAGAACCTTGCCAATCACAAGTGTCCTTTCCAATCTACAGTACGGTAATGGTGTCCTAATGCAGGGATGTGTTATACTAACATGGGCATTCAGCTGACACAGTGTTGTCTGTCTGTCCTACAAGTATGCAGTGACATACTGCACATTGAGCTGATCTGCATAGCCATTGCAGGGCATCGTGTGGCTTCACAATTGCTATACAGTGTGAGATACTGACACAGTTCATAACCATGACTATGTTCACATACAATACATATCTAATGTGGAATGTGACCCACATCACTGAGGTGTATACACACTGAACCCTAATGTGGAATGTGTGACACAGGTAACAGAAGGGTATACGGATGACACCCCTGCACATCTGCAACCTTATTACTGATGCCTGGCAACTATGCCCACACATGGCTCACTTAGTCCCACATGCCATCTGTGTACCTCACACACATGAGGAGCAGGCATGACAGTGATGTCTGACACCAGCAAGGTGAATGTACTGTATCTGTGGCCTGATGTGGTTGTATGTGTATATTGTGCAACACATGTATGTAGTTGGATACTGTATAGGTGAATGCTTTCATGTCGTGACACACTCAAGATGTTCAAGACATGTTATGTGGTGGTTTCATGTTATGCCTACACAAGCTGTGCACAGGCCTGTATGATGTTTAATGTTTCACATCTGCAATATCACCATTACACAAAGGCCATAGTTGTATTGTATCAAGCCAATGTACATCACTTCTACTGTGTTGCTTCATGTCTCTGGCCATCCTCCATGGCCATGTGTACACATGTTCTTTCCAATGGTTGTGATGGCCATCTTATTTCACATGTTATTGTTATCCCATATGACATACACCCATAGATTTTATATGCTCCACTGAGGACAGGGTTATGCAGACAAAGGGTGGTATGTATGGGATGAGAGACATCATGTTTTGCAGGGTAGTTGAGTATTGTTGCAGTCAGCCCACTACATGTCATGGACATTTCAGATAGCACATGACATTGTGTGACATTCATAGCAAGGGTATACTCCACAAGGGTGTATCCTGTGGGGCGGTCATACTCCACCTCCAACACATTTAGAGTATGTGCACACATATGCTCTCTGTACAGTACTGTTTGTATTCCCAACATATGTAATGCTGATATGTAGTACCTGTCCCTACAGTGAAACACGCCTCCACCATTGTATTCACAGTTGTCCACACATCTGGCAATGACAGTTTGGAAGGTTTAGTGTAGGTGTTTAATGTAGTCTTCAATAATTTCATAGGTTCATAGGTTCATAGGTTTATACTAGGCTATCTGCCCTAAGGCATTTATAAGCCTAGCCCAAATTATTGTGGCTTACGCCACCCCTTATATGAAAAAATACTGTGCCCATTAGTTTGTTGTGCCTCTGTCCAGCAGTGACCCAGAGATGATTCCCGGGGTAAACCTACGATCTCCCATCCACAGGTCTAGATTTCTCTTGAACAGAGTCAGCGAGGTGCTCTGCCTCACATGGACCGGGATTTTATTCCACAGCATAGGGAGTCTCTGAGTGATAAATCTATCCCTCCAGCACGTCCTATTTATATCCGTGCTAAGGTTTAAGTCGCTTGCTCTAGTGGTTTTGGTGGATTTGGATTTTTGAGGTGGAGCATGTCCATTAATTCCGGGTTGGACATGGCCTTGTATGTCAGGCACATGTCACCTCTGAGCAGACGGTATGCGACTGAATAGAGCTGGAGTTTCTTCAATCTGGCAGCATATGACAGATTTTGGAGTCCTTTATCCTTTTGGTGAGGAACTTTTGGGGTCTCCATTTCTGCAGATGTCGGGTGAGATACATCCCGAATGGGGCATTGTACTCGATCATTGGTCTGATAAGTGAAGAGTACAGGGAACAATGACCTCACTAGATCTGGATGTGAATCCCTTCATGATCAGGTGGGCAATGTAGAAGGTCTTTCTAACCACTTTAGCAATGTGAGTGTCAAAAGAAAGCCCACTGTCAACCTGGCTCCCCAGGTCCCTGATAACCTCTTCTGTGCTTAGTGGATTGCCACCTATATGATAGCTTGAGGTTACCTTGTTTTTCGAAGGGTATGACTATACATTTTTGGCGTTTAACTTCAGGCCATGGCTCTGGCACCAGCTATCTGTTTCAGTGAGTCCCTTCTGAAGGATATCAGTGTACAATGCACTTTCCACTATGGCGGGCAGTTAGCAGTCATCTGCAAACTTTGTCAGCCAAAGTCCTCTCATGTTGGCCTGTACTTCTGAGAAGTAGCTGCCAAACAACATGGGGTCAAGGACCGTGCCCTGTGGGACACCACTTGTGACCGCTTGGAGTCTGACACAGCGCCAGCAACTCTAACCCTGTGGGTTCTGTCCTTAAGCCAGTTTGCAACCCATCTTGTGACATATGGGTTTACATTTAAGCTGGTAGTTTTTCTACAATACCAGTGGGGTATTGTGTCGAAAGCCTTTGCAAGGTCAAGGTAGGCTGTATGGACTGCCTTTCCCTCATCAAAGGCCTTGGTGACTATTTCGAAGAAGTCGACCAAGTTCAAAAGGCATGATCTTCCCTTGACAAAGCCAAACTGGGTCGGGTCCAATGTCTGCAAGTCCCCTATATCTTTGTTTATGAGCTCCATTATGATCCTCTCCATAGCTTTGCAGACTAGACTTGTTAAGCTTATGGGGCGGTAATTACCAGGGTCCGTAGAGGCGCCACCTTTGTGGAGTGGGACCACAGTTGCCGTACGCCACTCCTTGGGCACGTATCCTGTGGTAAGGCTGAGATTATGGAGAACATGGGTAACCACTGTGATGCATTGCAGGTCTGACCAGTGTCTATTAGCAGGACCACCATACATTATGTGTACATGTGTTATGGCAGATAACATGCAATTAATATGAATTGTGCATTATCAAGCCTGGTAAATAATAACAATCTCACCTGACACAGGCTGCTGTTGCTACAAAAATGCCAGATGTACCTTAACAGGAGTGTCACAGTAGTAAGATCATTATCCACATATGTGTGATAGCTACAGGGTGCAATGTCCATGTTAGCACATAAGCCAGTACAATACACTATACTATGGAGTATGCACATCTGTGCATACATAGAGTAGCAGACTATAGTATGTGGCATGTGTGCATACATGCCTTGCATATGATGTTACATTACATATTGTACAGTAACATATGTAACTATATGAAATATAGTTGTGTTATATGTGCAGTACTGACTTACCTGGCAACTCCAGGCTTGGAGGTTGAGAGACACCCACCTCCACAATACCAGTTAAAGCTTGTGGATAGAGGTCTGCAGGTGTCCCGAGATTTGCCAGTAGCTCCTCGGTACATGTGAGTGGGGGCTGGGTGAGTCGCCCCCCCCACCTGTTGCACCTTGTTCCCTGGCAATTGCATTAGCACACTGTTTCGCCCATCTTATGAGGTCAGTGCAGTGTCGGCGCACCTACTGTTAGGTGCGATTGTGACCAACAACATCATTTACCCTCCTGTGGTGTTCCTCCCACAGGGCATCCCGCTGCTGTGCATCCTGTGGCACATGGCTGAAGAGTGTTGTATGATTGTCGTAGAGGTGTGGGACAAGGACCTCATCCTCCAAGCGGGTGTATGCTGGCAGCCTGTTACGTGGCATACCTGGAAGACATAATGATGGAGACAGGTCACAGTAATTCACAGAGAAGTACAGAAGTACAGCTGAACATACATGTGTATCACATTTATTAAGATTACAAATAAGTCTTTGCAAATCTACATGACACTAACACCACTGACATGTATAAGTCACACACATTTGACACTTACTGGTGATATGATGTTATCACCATATATGTGTGTGTCATGTGATGACATTGCTCATATGCCATGTGGATGTTGTCTTGACGTGGGCATGTCTGTTTGCCTGTACTGGTGACTATACCTATCAGCACATGCCTGGATGTGTTCACATTAATGCAATCAACCTTAATGCTCTGTATATGTCACATATATAGTCATACATAGCCATTAGGGACATGACCTGTGACCCTGCAGACTTGCAAGCATGTATGTGTTTTGCCATATACATCTGCATGGCACTGTACAGCTGTGTAACATCCTGCCCATGTATTGCCTGTGTTGCACATGTGTAACACATGGGACAATAGCTAGCCTGATGGTATTTACAGGGTTGGATATCAACTATAGCATGTATGGTCATAGTGATCTAGTAGGCTATATGCCCTGGGTCAATTGTGAGCCTAGGCGGACAGGTTACCTAGCTGTAGGCAACAGACAGGTAAGTTTCAATGGCCAGTTCAAGCAGTGCCACAGAACTGATCCACAGGGTCACTGATATATTTGGCATGCGGTCATCACACCATGTCACAGAGAGGGGCGATGTGCAGCTTTGCTGGACAGGGATGCATAGTATGGCAAGAGTATGTTAAGTATATGGGACAGAGATCTGTCAGGCATGTTGTGATCCTTGTACTAGAAAGGTGGATGTCCATGAAGTATGCATTTATTTGAGATCAGGATGTGTTAAGTGTAGCGTGTCCAACACCTCTGGGTTGGACATTGCTTTATTCAAGGTAGGCAGCATGCTACCTAGTGGAGCTAGGGATTGGGAAGGGCAGTGTAGGCCATCTACACATGGGCAATAACCCTTAAAGGAAATATGTGATCTATTATGGGTCACATGAGTGTTGAGTATGGCTGAGCAATTATCTCTATATTCCTGGATGGCACCCTGTCATGATTAGGGGTGCCACATACGACTACCTGACTGGTGTGGTGAAGTAACTATCAAAGGAAAGACTACTGTCCAGCTGCATCCCATACACACAAAGTTGCCATTATGTTGACCGCTGCCTAGGTGGTAGTTCATGGGTACAGGGTTTTTAACATAGGGGATGACAATGCAATACTTAGCTGTCAGATTGTGGCCATACGTCACACACCACACATCTGACACACAAATGCCCTTCTGTATGTTGAACGCAGCACACATTGAGTCAACTATTGCTCCTAGTTTATAGTCATTTGCAAACATCAACAGGCAGATGCTTTCTGTGTTAGTCTGTGTGGTATAAATAACAAAGAGGGGGAGTACCAGGAATGACCCCTGTATTACTGTGGCTGGCACTGGTTTGATGTGCGTGTATTCATCAGACACCTTCTGTAGTGCTGGTTCTGCCAGCAGTCCAGTTGCCAACCACTCCTGTGACATAGGAATATACACCTAGTTTACTCAGTGTAGCTGGAACACAGTA
The DNA here is from genome assembly GCF_019279795.1 of Protopterus annectens. Classification (NCBI taxonomy): domain Eukaryota; kingdom Metazoa; phylum Chordata; order Ceratodontiformes; family Protopteridae; genus Protopterus; species Protopterus annectens. Next base: position 143,021,253 of record NC_056735.1, read on the forward strand.
TTGGTGATGGTGTCCTACGACCTGGTAAGGTCATGATATGCAGTGTGAATCAACCCTACTGCCATCTACATATGTACAGAGTACATCAAATACATTGAGCATAGTTCATGGCCTTACAGACCAGACTCAGCAGGGCAGTTGTGCACTATTTCCCATTATCAATGGTGTCTCCCCCTTTGTGGGGTGTGATAACTGTTGCTGTGCACCAGTCAGTGTGTACACAGACTGACATGGAGCTATGATTGAACATGATGTGTATGTGGATAGCTGTTTGTACTTACATTTGTGTAGGATACACCCTGGGATGTTGACAGGTCCCATGAAAGCTATAGGTATGGCTTTAGAGAGTGCAGCTTGTACCTGCATGGTTGTTATTAAAGGGGCCCTGTAGTGCACATGGAAATATTATTAAGTGCACCTGTTTGGGGGGGAGGTGGGAGTGGGTGTAGGTTCTCCAAGACTCTATCTGGATGAACAGGTGCTATTTCTGTAGGTGCAGTACTTCCCATGCCATAGTGCTGTGCAGCATGGCAGGTCTTGTCATTGCCATTACAATTAATGACACAGTTATAGAATGCTCTGTGCTTGGCCTCATAATATGTGGCTGATTAGTTTCACAGTAGCTTTGTGTGGTTTTATATGGTGTATCTGCATCTTACTGAGGCTGACCAGGGATCACCTACACTCATGTGTGTTCACTCTTGCAACAGTTACTACCTTCTGTGGTACAGTTTAAAGCATGGTATCACCAGTTTGCCTTCTTGTTTGTGTTTGGTTGAATCTTGGTTCAGTTTCAATGGCACAATCACTGCACGTATGTGACTACTTAAGGTTCATTTGTATAGGATTCAGCATTTGCACATGCATTGTCCATCTGCATGGGTGCTATGACAGTCACCACTTTGCTCTTAGGAAACATAACATTGGCATTGAAGACTATGTGTAGCATACTGTTAGCCCCGTTTGTGTGATGACTGTGATCCAGGTCATTGGGGTTGATGAAATCCAACATGCATTGTGCACAGGTGTTGGTACATGAGGAGTCTTCCCATTTCATAATGGAATACTTGAAAGTAGCTATTATTATGGTTTTCTGTCTCAGACCTAATCTTCCCCATTATAGCACATTATGACAGTTGCAAAATCCGCAGCATGGTGGGTGATCTGTCACAAGGTGCAATTTGAATTCCACTTTGGCACAAAGGTAGCTGCTCAGCATAATGCATCTGAAGTTATGCGAGTGCAACTAGCGTGGGGTTGTACATATCCTTCAGGAATATGGACACACCTGTGGCCCGTGTGTTCCAATAAAGGATAATGGGCAAGAGGTGAGGTATGTGTTATAACATGGTCATGCAGGTGTGCTCTCCAGAGCATTGAAACATGTCTCAGCCACTGCACAGGTATGTTCTCCATTTTAGGGATTGACATATGTGTGTCCATATAGTGTTTCTGACGTATCGTTGCGTAGCGAGACCCGCAGTTTATTGCTTGGCTGTCCCTGTAACAGCAGTGGACCTTCACTTGAACTGTGCATGATGAAGGCACTATAGGGGAAGCATGAGCCCTAGGCCGTATCCAGATTCCCAGGGGTGACAGGTGCAGGCCCTGTCTGGCAAAGCATCATGTTCTGTCAACCATGTTATCCCAGGCAAACAGATACTGGATACCCTTTGATTTGCACCACTACACTAGACAATTGTGTAATACAATCCTTTTGTCCCTGTACTGCAGTATCATTCTGGCCAATGGCAGAATGCTACCCAGGCCTTGGGACATACCTGCATGGGCTACAAGACCTGACAGTTCCTACATGTGTTTCCATGCAGTCCAGGCTAATGCATCACAGGTCCTGCACCACAACATGGAATATGCCAGCAGAGCCATGTGTATAGTTCAAAAGGTGGTCTGAGTGTATGGGTATGTGGCTAATCATGGCAGACAGCTGACAGTATGTATGCCCTTGTAAAGGTTGGTGTGTAATATAGTGCTAGAGTTTGCATTCACAAATGAGTACTGTTGGGCATGTTTCCAGCCACGTGTACTGAGGTGTGGCACAATTATGCAAACTATGTCATACAATTTGTATATTTCATTGTCTGTCTCTTTCAGCTTGGGAGGTCACTTGTTTGGCCAGATACTTAGAAGCATCTGGGATGTATGTGATGTCTGGTAGTGTGTGGGGGGTGTCTTTACTGCGTTCTGGTAATGGTGTGTGTTGGTTGTGATGATGAGATGCATGTGTTAACCTATACCTCATGACTGTCCAGTCCAGTAATGGCTGTAGACTTGGCTGCCTTCCAGCTTACCCCTGTAGCTGCATCCCAATCAATGTGTGGGGTGTGGTGTTAGGTGGGTCTGGCAGTGTACATGGCATAGAGATTACATTCCCCCAGGATGGCCACATACACAAAGCTGACATTAGGAATCACTAGCAGCTGACTAGTGGACATGCCTGTATGAGCAGACAGTACTACAAGTACCAAGTACTGTATTTAGTTTACGTATTGCTTATGAAGATGTTTTAGACAGTGATGCTCACATGTAAATATTTGTGTTATGGACGTGACAACACTGGCTATTACAGAAACATTGTAGCTACCTTTAGCAGCAATCCTCTGAGGAGCACATCACATCCTGTTAGTTGATTACAGATGATGCAAGTGTCTACAGGTCTGTTTCTTTCTCTGGGTATATACTCACATATCCACCAGGACCATGAGCTCTGTTGGGCACAGACACCCACTCTCCAAACAGAGTCATGTATCAATAGACTCTGATGCCACTATCAACATGATCAGGATATAATCAGATAGTGTAAGCCATCACCTATAAAGCGGCTATTACACATGGGCAGCAGTCTCCTACATCTTACACTCCTACTGCAGATGTTACATTGGAGTTAAAGATTATATTCAACCTGTTTCATTACCAGTACTGTGCACTACCTTACATACAGTATGTGCAAGCAGCTGTTAGGTTGGCAATGAGAGGTTAGGCTACACAAACCTGGTAGGTCAACCAGTGTGTCTCTACTCTCAATATCCACTCTATGTAAGTGCACACATAGCCATTTGGCCCAGCCCTGTAACAATGGTCACTACACATTTGCATAACATGTACACATGCACAGTTGTTATTGCTTGCAAATGATACTAGAGAGGACCAGCCCTGTAACAAGGGTCACTACACATTTGCATAACATGTACATATGCACAGCTGTTATTGCTTGCAAACAATACTAGAGAGGTGGATATTACATGTGTTATGTGCATGGATAGTTACCTAGCTCTTCCAATTATCTTTGCTATCATGCTGCTAAATTGTCAGATGAATGCAAATGATATGTATCCTGTTACTGAGTATTGTAACTGTCAATAGACATAACTACTGTTTGCATAACATAACAGAACTGCTATGTAGAATGGAATACAGATCTGCCTAAAATACAGTACATTACACAGTTATTGGTAGAATATCCTACAATGCACACCATATTTGCACAGTAAGCCCACCTTTGACTTGTTCATCTTACTTATACACCCATACATATGTCACCTGTTACAATATATCAACATATACTATCCCCTGTTATAGCACATACTTGTTGGACCAATCCTGACACTGACAGTGGCTGGAAGCGAATTGGTGAGTTCCAAGCCCATATCATCCCTGGTGGTGCATGCAGAGTTTGCCTTGTGAGGTACAGCAGTACACACATAGAATACTACAAGCATTACTACTGCTCAACAATACATCACTACAAGATAGCTATTTCCACTATATGTATTGATTACACTGTAATTCTTACAGAACAGGTATTACATACACAGACATACTACATGTTATACATACCTTCTTACTAATTGGAGGTGTTATTGACGAGTATAATACTCGTTTTCAGTTCGTCTTTCATTGTTTTGTACTGTCCTACAGGTAGATACAGATGGTTTGAATGTGTGACAAGGCAACCTTTTATAGTTACAGATCAGTAACATGTGCTGTCCCAATAACCAATTGGTGTTCCTAAGTAGCTAAATACATGCACATCAGCTGCGCTACTACTGCCTTAGCCAACACCATGGCAACAGTGGAGTATAATTGAGTACTCCACTTGGACATTGTCCCTTTGCCTTACTTGTGAGGAAGACAGCCTGGAAGTGTTGTTTGGAATCTATTGCAACAGCTGTATGGAGACAAACAGTAATATATTGTGTGCAATGCCTAGAGGATTTGGTCTAAATGTGAGTACTGCTGTTATATTTCTGAACACTGCTACTTGTGCAGGGTTTGTCTGTACCTAAATACTTCTGCATATGTTTCAGTCTGGCCAGGTTGTTTGACCAGCTCAAGGCTGCATAGCTATGCATATAATGTTAGGGGGTTTACAGTGTGCTTACCAGACATATTTAGTTTGGTGTTACTGTGTATCATACTGTGCTGATAAGCAGTACTCGGTAACACTTCCTGGTGTACAAACCTTTCAACCCTCTGAAACGGAATTAGTTCATACAAACCCTGTTACATCAGAAGCTGTTCAATTGTATAACAGCAACTATTTCACATAGGGCCATGTTAGTGTGTCTGTTTCAAAGTATGATAAGATTTCAGCAGATGTTGTACAGTAGTTGAATAATTGGTTATGGTATGACAGTATATACTGATGTAATTATTTTGGTTGTGGGGTAGATTTTGGTGGGTGTACATACCACATGCAGGTGTGTAGGAACCCTTTTTATACAACGTCCATATGTGTGTGGGTGTTCTTTCCGTATGTGAACACCTATCCTTTAGTGGACTAATACTATGGTAATTGCAGGCTGATTCATTAAGGCACTGTTAAATGCTTCCTGTATAGCATGCAGGTACTGTTAGTCCTTGAATCCTTTTAGCAATACATTGGAATGTAATAAAGTTTTGCAAAATGAAAGCTGTCTGTGTATTTATGTCATGGATATTTGCAGTCATTGCAGTTGTGTTGGTGACTGTGTCCATAGAAAATATTTGTAATAATGTATTGGCATATACTCTTCATATGTTATGTTTATATTGTTTGGGGGGGGGGTGGAATGTGTGATTGCTATGGTCTATGTTATACTCAGATATGAACACTTCGGATGCTGTCTACACACATGTATTAATGTGTGTGTGTGTGTGTGTGTGTGTGTGTATATATGTATATATATATATATATATATATATATATATATATATATATATATATATATACTATTGCATACATTTATCTGTACTTCCATAGATGTGTAGATGTTTTTAACCTATCTATATATCTACATATATATGTAGATCTGTATATATCGACATGTCTCTATGTATCTCTCTCTCTCTCTCTCTATATATATATATATATATATATATATATATATATATATATATATATCTATATATGAGCATACACCTTTCATTGGTACATGGCGGGTTGTCCTATTTCAACACATTCCTCGCTTTTGTGTTTTAACCTGTCTGCATACACAACTGGGATAGGTACATCCCAGGTAGTTTAGTGTTAGGTTACTCTGAGGATGGAGTACATGGTTGCGGGTTATAATCCTGGAAGGTGTTATTATGTTACCTCTCAGAGTAGGCACTGGTAGGGAAAGTGTGAATAACGCACATTTAAGCAGTTGTAAGCAGGTTTGCCTGTGGTCTGCAAGACGTTAAGCAAAGGTTAAACCTGTGAAGCACTTCTCCATTTACCGTGTTTCAGCACCGCTTACCATCGTGCAAACCCATGGAAACCCGGTTACAACTGCTTAAGAGTGCTTTAATCCACCTGCATCCAACAGCCATTATTCTGGCCTTCAAAATAACTTAACAGCCCTTGCAGGTCTTGAACCCGGGATCATGAACACTACAGTCACTGACTTTACCACTAAGGCATCTGAGATATGTACAAATGTTACGGTGTTTAGAATATACATTTTACTACAGGCATTCCTCACCACTGAAAACAAATATGACAGTCAGTTGGTGTACATATGTCTGATACATGTTAATGTTCATATGTTTGTGAAATTAGGTGTTGTAATGTGACATGACAGGGTGTAATATGAATGAGAAAGGTTCTTGTTTTGTGTCCTTTTTATATCGTCCCCATACTCCATGTATACCCCTCCAGTTCAATTATTGAACATCTGACCCAGGCCCTCCTAGATGCATGATTTCATTACCCATCATTCCTCCCCCACCCCAATCTTCACATACACAACAACCATCCCCTCTATGGTAAATTAGGTTAATATTAATAGTTATAATACCAGAGCTGCATGTGTTTTGTGTACACTCCAATTCCTTTGGAGTAGTTCTGTGTCACGAAGTGTGTTCATAGATATTTATATATATGGCTATTGATGTAACTGTATAATATATGTGTGTGTGTGTGTGTGTGTGTGTGCAGACTTCACTGACATGTGCATATAGATATATATATATATATATATATATATATATATATATATATATATATATATTTCGTATTAATTTGTAACAGTAATACATATGTAGACTGGAATGTGTTGGTTCACAAACTACAGTACATTACAATGTACTGTACATATGTACACAGAGTGACTGTCCCATTTGTGATCATTACAGTGGAATGCATATGGTATAAGGTGCAGTCTCAAGACCGTGAAACATGTATACATCTCAGATGGCTTAGTGGAAAGTCACATGACTATAGTGTGCATGGTCCAGGGTTCAACACCTGCGATGCTTTATAAATGTTTTTTACTCCAGAATAAGGCTCATTTAAGCAGTTGTAAGCATGTTTAAAAGTGTTTGTGTGACATTATAGCAGCAGTTAAACACAGTTAAACAAACTTTGTAATGTATAACCTGTGCGCGCAAACACGGCCACATCCGCTAACTACTAAGGATATATACATGTCAGTGAAGTAACATCTCACTATGTGCTTACATAACATTACATTCTCTGTTGACTGTACTCTCCAGCACACATGGGTTTATATGGGTGTTTCGAATGTTTATTATACAGACGATTACTACCTATATATGCAAGCTGTGGTTAAGGTATACTTTTGAACATGATAAACATCCCTGCCTTTATCGGGATTGGGACCTCGAATGCACAAATACTGTGCAGATGCTGTAACCATTACACTGTTGGCATTAACATTGCTTCCGCCCATTTCCTATTTAGATGATTTCTATGTGTACGCTAGGCTAAGCAAAGGGCAGATGCCCCCAAACTGACTGAGCTTCACTTACTCTTGAAATAACAACATATAACAAATGTACTGTGAGACAATACATTACATTTCTAACTACATTAGCTATAGCCCCTCACTGACACACTTCAAAGGAAACCTTGTTGTGTGAATGGATAACAGAATATACACCTCTGGGATCATGTGTCCCAGAACCATACAGCCAGGGGATGGGGGAGCCTGTCCAATATGATAGCTGCGAGACCTGTTGGGGTAATTGAATGGTGTTGAATTGTCACATTAACATGCCCTCTTTAGATCACTAAGTGCCCCTATCGCCCTCCACAACCCCAGTCTTCAACAGCTTCCAGCAACTCTGCCTGGAATTGCTTCATTGGCTATGCTTGACAGAGGCTCAGTTACTTCATCAATGGTGCAGTGAAAGCCAACACACTGTAGCTATGCTTCTAATTGTAATAGGTAGTAGACTATCAGTGAACCTCTAAAGTGCAGGCCATTGCAGCCATAATATGTGAATAAACAGACCTTCAGATCACAATATACAGTGAGAAATCACCATGTAGTCAGGAAACAGTTAAGTACAGCAAGAACATACAGAACACTGATACTTAGTCACTCCAAAAGCCTATCTAGGAAGCTAGAAGATGTGTGTAAGTTTAAGACTTTCTATTGCTTACCAGTAGGTTACCTACTGTAGAGATGAAAAACAAGCACAGATGGGGAACATGCATGCAACAATACCATACCGGCTTATGTGTCAGCCTTAGGCTTTGGAATACTGGCCAAGGCTATTGGCCCCCCCATGGTGCCTTATTTAGGAGAGTCTCAAAGGTGAATAACAGCTCCGTAAACAGTACAATAGCAGAATCAATGAGGGTTATGCTACTCAGCACCAGGGGTTGTGATCACAACATGCATGCACTCACAGCACTCCTCAGGATGGACAACATCAGCATCTGTGCAGTAACTGAGATCTGTCTTAAGGCTCCTGAGAGCACACCAGCACTACCAGACTACAACCCATACCACACATTTCAGCCACAGAACATGGACTGACACAGACATGGAGGGGGTGTATCCATATTCATCGGGGATACATACACTTCCAGGTTAGTGGGGCAGCATGATACCTCTGAGATCATCCATGTGCTGCTAACATCAGCCACAACTGCAATGTAAACTGTGGCCTGCTACGGATCACCGTCCATGACCCATTACCACCACTCCACCTACCTGGAGACAGTGGAGAACATGACAGTCCTACCATGTACCATGGCATTGGTCGATGTCAACTACCATACCATTAACTGGGAAATTTACTCCAGTACTCACTTCCAGGCCCAGCACTTCCTGGAATTTATCACCTCCTATGCCTGTATCAGGTGGTAACCTCCCTAATGAGGGGTGGAAACATACTAGAAGTGGTCATCACCAACATCGGCAACAGGTGCACCACAGCGGAGGTTAACCGGTCACTGGTTAGATCTGACCATGAACTATTCACTGTTTCCACACCCAAGCATCTCCCCCACCCACGGATACCACAATGTATACCTTTCCTACAGCTAAATTTACACTACTAGTGACAGGGGTGGGGGGGGTTCACAGCCCCCATGCTAAGGGGAAACACTGCTCAAGATACAGACATATTTACAAATGCAGTCTATAAGCACCTACATGGATGGATGGATTGTGCCATCACTGGTAAACCAAGGCTCACTCCTCCTAGACAAGGACACCAGTCTGGTGGACCTCTGCAATAAACAGGCTATACTACAGAAGTAGGGCAGTGTTACAGACAAACAGCAAATCCCACGAAGGGCAGACATCCGTGACCACTATTAGTATGATACGTAGGTCCCTCATGACATCATCCAGGGCTAACATCAGCAGGTGAATACACAAGGATTCAAAAGATAACCACAAAGCCTTCTTTGGCTATGTCAAGGATCTAAGTGGTGACACACAGATTTGCACTGTGCCAGTGAAATACAGCACAAAATATGCTGACCCTACTGATATCACCAACATCCTTGCAGATACATTCAGTGCATACTTCACCCCCTAAATAGCCCACAACACTACCCGAAAGGTACAGTATCCCACACATCAGAGACACACAGGTGGAAATGGCCATCTCTAACAGCAGAATACAGCATCAATGGAGGCAGATGTTGTCCCAAACTGCATCTTGCAAACTGTACAAGACAACCTGCCCCCCACCTAATTAAGCTTTCCAACCTCAGCCTCTCTACAAGCTACATGACCATACAATGGCACATGGCAACAGTTATTCCACTCCATCAAGGTGGAATCACAACTGACCATGGTAACTACCACCCCCATAAGCCTAACTAGCCTGGTCTGCAATGGTATGGATCGCACCCTCATGGCACTCATTAACAAAGACATTGGTAACCTCCGAACATGTGACCCAACCCAGGTCAGCTTGGATGAGTGCTGTTCATGCCTACTGAACCTGTTTGATGTCTTACATACAGTCACCAAGACATTAGATGATGGGGAAGGTGATTCACACATACTACCTGGACCTCGCCAAGGCTTTTCACACCATGCTCCACTCAGGTATTATTGATAAACACACAAGCCTGTACGTACACCCATACATCACAGGTTGGGTTGTCAATGGGCTTACACACAGAACCCACATGGTACAACTAGCGGTCTCCAGGTTCAACTCTTGACCAGTCACGACTGGTGTCCCACAGGACTCAGTCCTGGGAGCCCTACTGTTTGGAATATACTTCTCAGAGGTACAGGCAAACATAGGTGAACTACGGCAGACCATATTTGGCAATGACTGCGAACTGGGAGCCATGACTGATAGTCCAGCTGACACAGACATCCCTCAAGGGGTCTCAGAGAGTCCATCACAGGGTGTCAACATCATGGCCTCCAGCAAAGTGCCACTAACTGCATGGTCATTCCATTGTGGAATATTAAGATCCCACATATTAACACATAAGTGGCAGCCACTTTAATATGGATGAGGTAATGGGGTATCTGGGGACTAAGGTAGATAGTGACCTCCCCTTTGACAATCATATCTCCACAGTAGTTAGGACATCCTTCTATGTAGGCCATCTGATTACTGAAGGATTCCCGTCTAGACATACTGGGGTTATAGTGCCCCTTTACTCATCACTCATCTGTCCCATCATAGGGTATAATAACCCGTTTGGGATGTACCTCAGAAGACACTTCCAACAGCTGGGAGGTCCATGAATGTACCTCGCCAAGGGGAATACTGGCCTTCAACATATGGCCTATGCAGCCAGACTGAATAAACTCCTGCTTTACTCAGTGGCATCTTGTTTACTCAGAGATGATCTCTGCTGGCCAACACAGCCATGTTGAACTCAGGCTTAATGGATATGCTCCACATATGGGAATCCATGTCACAGTGAGCCACACACTGTAGTGAGCTAAACCTTGCCACAACAATAACCGGAAGATGCTGGTGGGACAGATTCCTGTCACAGACACTCCCCATACTTTGGAACAACATCACTAACTACATTATACAGAGCCCCTCACTAACACTCTGCAAGAGAAACCTTGAAGAGTGGATGGGGAACAGTAGATGCACCCCAGGGATCCTGCCATTGGCTCTGCTCCACAGAATCAATGGGGTGGCAAAAGCTGACACATTTTGGCTGGGCTTATGAATGGCCTCTGGCAGTTGGCCAAGTACCTACCTATGAATCTATACATACAGTATCAGCACATGCTGATAGCTTAACTGTTTAGGTGTTGACTTACCTTGTGCCAATGGCAGTTATGTGTGCAATAGTTGAGGGCTGCCTATGTTGGATGCACACAGCAGACTGCCTATACATGACAATTTACAGATAGTCCTGTGTGCGTGCCATCCATTTTTACTGTGTGTGCAGGTGGAGAAAGGTGTCAGTCCCTAGGTGCCTACACTGTCAGTGTGTGGGCTATACGTTCCCTCTTTGCCAAGGCATGGGCATACTAGGTACGCCTCCATCTGCCTACTGGGGCTGGCTCAGGGTGTTCATGGTCTGAGTACCTCTGTGCCTGTGGGGCCCTTGGCAATGGTGGTGGGCTGTGAGGGCCTTCACCATTCTGTCCCTGCTGCAGCTGTTTCTGCAGGACCATATTGTGTAGCATGGCACATACTATGAAGATGTGGGCACACGTGCCTGGAGAGTACTGCAAGGCTCCACCAGATATTTCCAAGCAAAGGAACCGTGATTTCAGCATCCCAAACACATGCTCTATGATGATTCTGGTTTGTGATTGTGCCTCATTATGGCATTCCTGCATGGGTGTGTGTGCATTTCTGATGGGAGTCATCATCCATGGTTCCAGTGCATTGCCAGCATCCCCCACCAGGTGGCCATTTGGGATGTCCCCCCTGGCAAATAACTGGTACAGCTGTGAGGCATGCCAGATGTGGGAGTCATAATAGCTTCCAGGGCTGCCAGCACACACATCCATGATAATGCCCTGGGCATTGCACATGACCTGGCAGTTGATGGAGGGGTATCCCTTGCGGTTTATGTAGCGTCTACGCGGCTCACCAGGTGGTGACTTGATGTGTATATGCATGCAGTCTGTTGCACCCAGTACCTCTGGGTATTCTGCCACACAGTGGAAGAGACGCATATTGATGGCCAACTCCTCCTGCACTCAGGGGAAGTATATGTGCTCATTGGCATGTGGTAACATGGCATTCTGGAACTGGTGTAGTACCCTGGATGCTGATGCCTGTGAGATCTCCATGGTATCTGCAGTTGGTCTTTGAAAGGTACCTGCAGCTAGTATTCTCAGGCTTACACATACCTTCGTATCCACTGGGATGGGCTCCCCTCTGTTTGTTCTGGCTCTGAGGCATGGCCGGCACAGCTCCACAAGTTGCTGTAGGATGTCCCTGTCCACCCTGTAATGCTCTATTATCTCTAGATCATGTAGCCCCTGGTAGGTTACCCTGGGTCTGAACACTCTCCTCCTCCTCTGGTGCCCGAGGTGGTCGTGTGCATCATCCTCCACACCACCTTCAGTCTCCAACACATGCTGATGGATCAAAGCTATGGCAGCCCCTAACATGTACATACTAAAAGTTCCCCATCTGTATACATCACTGGTGCAGAGTGTATGGGAATACACAAATGTGTGTGAGGTGCTTTCACACTTTATACTATTGTGCTATGGATGCTGCTGATGTCAGTGGGTGTGTATGAGCTATTCCAGCTGCAGCGTGTCTTAATTATGAGTTTTGCTATGAGTACTGCAAGTGTGGGGCCTTTACTGTGGAGATATGCTTGCCTGCCTTGATTAATCTGTTGCCCTTTAATTCACTTTTAAACCTGGATCCCCTCCCATTATCAGATATGCATCCACCTGCCGTCTTTCTTGTTTTGTACTTTCCCTACCCAGTCATGGCAAAATGTGTCTTGTAGCTGATATACTGTAAATTGGCTTTGTTATGCTTTGACACTTTACTCTTTTCTTTGCAGTACAGCCCCTACCCTTTCCTTACCCTGTTAGCTGTTGTCAATGGCCCATTGTAGGCTCCTAGGTGTTATTAGTCATTTGTACTCCAATTTCACTGCTGCAGCATTTCCTTATTTCTTTCCTATATCCTTCCTGTTTCAGCTGCAGTGCACACTGTGCAAACCCGTTTACCAGGTCTATGCGTGTTTTCATCTCTGTTCACATGCATACTTGGTTACCTTGTGTACTCTCAGCTAAGCATAGCTGTGGCCAGTTCAACACACCTCTATCTTGCAGCTTTGCCTAGCTAGGGGCAAACCGGTTTAGCACACAGCCCTCTCTTAATGTCATCTTTATCTCAAGGGCTCACCTCGGTGTTATAATGCTACACTGTGAGGTGCATCCTTACACCAGCGGGGAATCTATGATTCACTATTACTCCTCTCATTTGCATGGCATTGCCTACTAATTCCTAGCTACCGCACATAATACTGTCACAGCCCCTTAGCAACCCTTGCACCATAGTATGGTGTAGCATACCTGCCATTGACTATTATGGGGAAATCATGATATGTGTTTTATTGCAGTTTTAGTCTATATTTTTATATTTTCCTTGCGATCCCCTTTGTGCATAGATGCCCTGCGCTTCCACGTCGTGATAGTGCGACTATATATATTAAATGTTAATTTCATATTTTGTACATGTTTTTTTTATGCCAATGGCTATATATTTAGCCATTGGCATATATTCACAATATAATACATGTGTCTGGTTGGCTGTCATGGCTCCGATTTTATGTTTGCAAAAATGTAAACCGTTTTCTATGGTTTACATTTCTGCATGCTTACACTATGCCTGCACCACTTCCTGGATCACATACCTTCATTTGCATGCTACACTGCTGCACATGGGGTAATTAGTATACAGGGCCCAGGAGTTGTGCGGGTTTAGCGTACGCAGGTAGTGCACGTGGGAGCAGCTTGTACCTGGATTGCTCGGCGGCCATATTTGATGTTAGAATGCCGATGCTACGCCTGCACCTGGCACAAGCTTTATGAATCCTGGGGAATGTTTCCTTTTTAGTTTTCTTTAAATATGTTTGCATGTGCCAAGACTGATGCTCAGTGCATGTATAGTAGCACCATGATGTGATCAATGCCAATCATTTGGTGTTGACATTATTCACATCAATAAATGTGCCGTTCGATAAAGATAAGTATATATGTGTATGTATATATATATATTTATATATATATATATATATATATATATATATATATATATATATGGATCTACCTTACTAGATCGACATGTGAAAACAGCGAAAATGACTTCAACGACGCCAGAAGATCGACAAAACAGCGAAAACGACTTCACCGACGCCAGAAGATCGACAAGGCAGAAGACCGACGGAGGAAGACACCGACGCTGAGAACACTGCGATGGGGAAAGGATGTGTAAGTATGCGGTAGTGACGGACGTTAGGGTGCGAGTAAGGTAAGTGTGCGATGTTGACGGTTTGTAGGGGTAGGGGTGGGATAAGTGAGTTAGGGTTAGGGCGCGGGTTAGGTAAGGGTGCGTAAGGTAAGTGTGCGATGTTGGTGGTCTGTAGGGGTAGGGGTGGGATAAGTGAGTTAGGGTTAGGGCACGGGTTAGGTGAGTGTGCGATAGTGACGGACCTTAGGGTAAGGGTTTGGGTTAGGGTTGTAGATAGTTGTGTATGTATGGGTTAGTGTTGGTTTGTAAGGATTTTGGTGTGCTTGTGTTGTGTGTGTGTGGGTTTTGGATAGGGGATTTGTTTTGTTTGTTGGTATGATGTGTCGGGTGTATGCGGTGTCGTGTTTTTGAACTGTCGATCTTCTGGCGTCGGTGAAGTCATTTTCGATCTTCTGGCGTCAGTGAAGTTGTTTTCGCTGTTTTAACATGTCGATCTAGTAAGGTAGATCCATATATATATATATATATATATATATATATATATATATATATATATATATATATATATATGTGTGTGTGTGTGTGTGTGTGTGTGTGTGTGTGTGTGTGTCTGTGTATATATATCCATCTATTCTTCCTCAACCCCTTTTCCCATTCTGCACAACATGACAACATGGGGTCAGGGTGTCACTTCAACAGTGACAATCATCTCGAGCTAAGGTTTACACCACCTGGTGGCTAGTCCTGCCCCAGCTGTATATATATATATATATATATATGTGTATGGATTATCAGTCAGTTGCTCATTTCATTATTTCTTGGATCACCATAATATGAGGATGATAACATCAGCTGGCAGATGGTCATGTGGTAGGGCTTGAGATACAAAATTGTTGTGTTTTAATATCTTCAAACTTACAGCATGGCAATCGTGGAGGGAAAATAATAACATAAGGAGTTATGGGGCGTGAAATCCCCACATTGGTGGAGCACAGCAGTTAGCCCACAGCAAACACCATCTTTTCAGTTTTTTATCTTTAGTCAATTGTTCCAAACACGGCAAGCTTGTGTTCATGTATTGTAAGCATTTCTGTACTCAAGCTGTCCGTTACGTGGTTACCATACATCTGTGATGCAATCTCAAGTTATTTTAGTGAACCCCCAGATAATTCATAGTCAGAATTAGTTAAGTATTGTACCATCATTTTTCCGGTTCATGCAACCTATGACCCTTTCTGTGTATGCCTCCCATACTGCATTGTCACAGTCAGTCAGTGATGCAGCAAACATTCAGAAATGAGAAATGCTTCTTGCAGTTGATACCAATAAGAGATGATCTTTTGAGTAGGTGTTCCATTCTGGTTTATTCAAACTCCAAAGACTGGATAAAAAGACAGGAACAGGATGAGGTGTGGTAAAAGAAGATACGTAAACCAAAAAAATAATAAGAAATACCACACTGACACGGCTGAGTACTGAAAAATGTTTATTCAAAATAAAATAAAAAGTTAAAAGTAAGCACTTTCACGATTACAAAATCGCTTCATCAGACTGAAAACTGAATGAAACAGCACTCAATTTAAAATGAGACTAACTAAAGAATTCCTGAAATCAATTAAGCCATTTAGAATAAACAGTATAGTCACAGAAAAAACTGCACACAAGTTCAAGTTGCAAAGCCTAAAAAGTAAAATACTGGAAATTACACAAACAAGAAAATATAAAATATTATGTGCATATATATAATATTGTACAAAAATGATAGCTAATGTTTGAGTGGACGTGCTTTCAGAAAAGGTTTGAGACTGGATATCCCATTTAAACCAGGTGGTTTCTCTGCATTAAACAGTAAAATCCATTTTTGTTCTGCAACTCCTGTAGGGTTAACATCGACCCCTCTAATTCCCATATCCAGTACCTGCAGAACTAAGAACTTAAAATTATGTCCTGCCATGCTGAATGATGTGCTGTGCTAAAGAATTGGGTTGTCTATTGCTTCTAATATCCCTGTAATGTTCCAAAATTCAATCTTTCAAAGACCTATTAGTCATGCCTATATAAAAGGCATGACAAACCTCACAGCTACTAAAATAAATAATGTTGGTAGTTTTGCAGTCAGCATAGATTTAATATTCACATAGGGATGTATATAAACTGAACCCGTAAAAATATGCTTACACGCTGCACAAGACCTACAGCCAGAAGTGCCCCTCCTGCTGGATCAAACAGTTCCATTGTGATGCTGTGGTCTATAACACAAATGCTTCTTAAGTAGTTGTTTTTAAAAGTAAAGTGTGGTGTAGAATCTAGGACTCACTTCAGTTTTTCTACCATATGTAAAGTATTCCAGTTCTTTTTTATAATGTTGCAGTAATTATTAATGTCACTGGAGTAAGGATACCCTCAAGGTATCAGTCATAGCAGATAATGCCTGTGGACTATGGGATCCCTCTGAATTATCATAATGGACCTTACATCTCCTTTCCCTTTCTTACCAAGCATTGGTGATGCAGGCATCAATTTCTTTCCCCTTATAACCTCTGTGTAAGAAATCATTCTTAACAGAGTCATGCGCTATACGTAATTGAGAGACATCATTATGTAACCTCATTATTCGATAAACCTGGCCTTTCAACACATTGCGTGTATACCATTTTTATGCAAAAAGGTGTTCTTCCTAGTCGGTTTCCTAAATACACTAGTAGATAAGGTATTACGTTCTGTTTTACTGACCTTCACATCTAAGAAATCTATCTCTACAGTGGTGTAATTGTAAGCAAAATCTAAGGAAACTGGTGGTACTATGCATGTTGGTCACAAACTCCCCCAGTTTTGACTGAGTGCCTTGCCAAAGCAAAAACATATCATCCATGAAACACACATACCACATAATATAGTTTGAAAAGGCATTATTGTGCAACAGAAACGTTTTCTCCCATTGAACCAGTGCCAGGTTGGCGTAGGTATTGGCACAGGCAGTGCCCATGGCTATGCCACCCTTCTGCAGAAAATGTTCATTTTCAAAAATGAAAGCATTATTCTCTGATACAATTTCAAGAAGTGCACATAAATTAACTTTGTCGGTGAAACATTTCTTGTGGTTCAAAAATGCTCTAATGTTCTCAACACCCTATTCATTAGGAATAACAGTGAACAGCGATGCTATATCAAAAGTAACAAACAATAGATACAGTAGAAACCTTGTTAGCCAATCTAGATAGAAATGATTTGGTATCCTTTAACACTGTTTCACATTCTTCTAATAATGGGTGTAGATTTTTCTTGATAAATATGGATAGTGGCTCCATACTCTAGCCTTTACCTGATACAATTGGCCTCATTGAAGGACAATGTAAGTTCTTATGAATTTTAGGAAGGCCATAGATCATGGGAATGAGGGGGTGCTCCATATTAAAATAATTAAATAAACTTTCAGTTATAAGGCCCATCATTAACAAGTCAAAAATCAAAAAAGAAACCTTCTCTGGAATATCCGTGACATAAGTTGTAGGAATACAAGAATAAGTATTCTCATCATACAGTAGCCTCCTCATCTGTGCTATGTATAAATCCTTATCTGCCATTACAATACTGCCACCTGTATCAGCTGGGCTGACTTCTATTGAGTATATGCTTTTCAGTTCAACAAGAGCATCATAGCCTTCTGAAATCATGTTACAAAAAGATGGTTTAGTGTCCTTATCAAACATCTCTGTAAACTGTTTTTCACATAAGGTAATAAAGGCCTCTATTGTTGGATGAGGCATTGGAGTAAAGGTACTAGTTTTTATTTTAAATATTTCCATTTACAGTGGAATTACCTTGAAAAACTGTTTTTAATGTTAAAGATCAACCAAATAACCTAAGGTCTTTAAGAAGTTCAGCATGCTCAGCTTTCCTAGCTGGAATAAAGAATAGACTATTATTCAACAGAGATAGCTGAGCTGTGGTTAGTTCTGTAGATGAAATATTAAAAACTAAGTCTGTATTGAGTACCTATGCCATTTCACAGTTGGTTGCTGAGTCTCTCTGTCTCTGTACTCTGCAGGCATTGCAATCTCCCTTTTCTCACTAAGCTCCTGCTCCTTTCTTTGATGGGGAGGGGATTTGTTAAAAAAAATGGAATGGCCATTGAGTTCTGTGCTAAAAATCACTGTGATTTAACAGCCTGTACATTGGGAGCTGTTAGTGCTTGTACTGGTGTTAATGTTATTCCAACTACAGCACATTAAATCAGCCATTATATGACTGGATCAGTGGCACAGAGGAATAGAACCCTGACTTTGACCCACATGACCAGGTTCAATTACTGACCCAGGTCCAGGTGGACCCTGGTAGGATGGGGGTTGATTGAAGGGACATTGCCTGATTGCCTTTCCCCATGTAGATGGAAGAGGTTGTGCACATTTGCAGGCAAAAAAGAAAAAGTGCACTTTCCTTGATAGAGACCAGAGAAACCACTGCCAAGTGCTTCAGGGAGAGGAGCAGGACTGCTTGGAGTGAACGGACCTTTTAGATGTGAGGGGATGTCCGCTGAATATGTGGGAGGAAGCATAGGCCAAAAAAACAGAAAAGGGTCAAATCACTCCTGAAAGCTGTCTAAAGGATGGTCTTTCCTGGTCAACCCTTGCCTTAGTGATGCAGAATGAAAGGGTCAATAAGGTGCTGATGACTTCTTCTTCTTTTCCCAGTTAGGGGTCGCCACAGCAGATCACCTGTCTGCTCATGATTGTCAGTGGAGTTTTACAGTGTCAAGTTGCCAGCCCAGTGACCAACCTTCCATAGAAGGCACACACATGCACACACTCATGCCTAGGGCCAATCTAGAGTGTCCAATCCACCTACAGCATACCTTTGGGATGTGAGAGGAAATCCACATGACCACGGGGAGGACATGCAGACTCTGCATAGAAGGCACCTCAGCCGAGGATCAAACTGGAGAACCTCTTGCTGTGAGCCGGCAATGCTAACCACTGCACCACTGCAGCCGCCCAAGTAAGGTGCTGATGACTGATGAGCAGAAAGCATAAGAAAAAGCAAATTCAATCATTATAAAGAATATATGGTGCTATACACACAGATATGTACGTGTGTGTAAGTGTGTGTATGTGTGTGTGTGTCTTACACATAACAAACACCCAAATGTCAATGTGTTTAATAGCAACATAAAATAATCAAAACTAGAATGTTGATGTGACTTTGCACACACTCAGAGAAACAGTCTTGTAGCCCTTTCAACACTTTTTTGAAAGGTAGTAACCCCCCCCCCGTGCCCCCACCCTCCACTGATTATATATTCTAACTCCAAGATCACACAGTCCCCAGAGAAAGGGCATATTCTCCATCCCCAGGGATTGTGAGAGCTCATGCAGATGCCCACCATTTGCTTTGTTGACAAAAGTGTGTAGACAAAACAGAGGTCGACTTTAATTAATTTCAACTACAGTAACAGATCCCATACATATATCTATATCTATATCTATGTATATCTATATCTACTGTATATCTATACCTATATCTATATCTGTATAGATGTATTCCCCAACATCGTGAATCATGCAGTCTTACTAACGTATCAATCAGCTGTTTATAGGTTCATAGGTGTTTACTAGGCTAATGACCACAAGGGTCTTTTTAAGCCTAGCCATACATCCCAAATCTCTAACAAGTTCTGATCATATACGATTGAATATACATCTGTCAGCCACACACTCTCAACACACAAATACACACGCACACACACACACACACACACACACCTCTCTCTCTCTCTCTCTATATATATGGGTCTACTTCTTAAGATCGACAGACCATTTGATCGACATTCATTTGGTCGACAACCAGTATTCAAGGTAAAAACCTGGGAATTGCCCCCCTCCCCAATGTTGTGTGACCCTGGAGTTGATATATATATATAGTTGGGGGGGGGGGTGAAGCCCCCACCTATTTTCGTTTACAATGTGTAGTTTTTGTTGTATTTTCATGTTTTAAATAGAGATAGGTGGGGGGCTTCATCCCCCACACCTCCCAATGTGGGGGGCTGTGCCCCCCATCCCCCTAACTATATATATCAACTTCAGGGTCGCACAACATTGGGGAGGGGTGCAAATCCCTGTCAAGTGCCTTGAATACTGGTTGTCAACCAAATGACTATCAATCATATGGTCTGTCAATCTTATGAAGTAGACCCATATATATATATATATATATATATATATATATATATATATTTGTTGCCATTGTTACAGTGATGAGACAGGGTTTTGAACATTATTTTATGTCTGAAGAAAATAACATTAAAATAAATGCTGTCAAAGCATAAATTTGAGATCTGTAGAAACATCCATAAATACATCTTACATTTACTTTTATTTTTATTTCTTTGACACCCTAGAAACTGCTTGGAAGTACAGAACACAGAGAAACACACAATGGTTTTGTTATATCTTTACTCAGACTGACAAATCCATGTCCCACGACTCCCACCCTAGACAGCCTTTCACATAGCTTCCTTATCTGTATATTAGTCCTTTGTATGTTTGCCTGTAATTATGCCTGAGGTCTTTAACATTTTTTTTGCTTATTTTTATATTTTTATGCTGTATTATGACAGTTTTTTGATACATGTGCACCTGTACTGTGACTGCATATAGCAAATGATTTTTGCACAGAATATAAACTCATTAACTATATTTAGTCTTTTGTGTTCTGCCTTACAGCCAGTGCCATGCCTACAAAGGGTCCTTGGACCAGTGTGTTTACCCCATTATCCAATGTGAAATAAATAAATACATTAAATTTGTACTTACCGCACTTCATCTAATGGGGGGTTGGGGTTGGCATAGTCGTTAAGGTGTTTACCTCACAGACACAAGGTACAGAGTTTGCGTCTCATCTTTGAGAAGGAAGTTGGCTATTGCTTAAAAGATCCCACAAGGGCATCTGGTCTAGTACTTACCTATGAACTAGCAGGTCTAATACATTCCAAAATGAATACTGCTTATAGGTTCATAGGTGTTTATTAGGCTAACTAATCCAAGGGCCTTTTTAAGCCTAGCCATGCATCCCAAGTCTCTGAAAAGTTCTCGTCATGGCGAACCCATAAACCTGAGTGTCTTCTTTACCAGTTTCCTAAAACAGATGTCAACCATTAAGCATATTTAGTTTACCCTGCTTGAATCCACTGCCTCTCATAGCAACGACAGCTCCGTCATTAATGGATTGAGAAAGACAAAGTCAGCATGGGTTTTAAGATTACCACAGGATTGGTTTGCACAGCTGAAGTCAGTGGTACAACTGAAGACTTTGCTCTGATGTCTAAAAGTTCTGACTTTGATTCCATTCATCCACAACCCCTTTCTCCCATTTTCCACATAGGGTTTGGCTGGCACTTCAACAGTGACAATCATCTAGAGCCAAGGTTTGCACTGCTGGGTGGCTGTCCCTGCCAAAGTAGTTCTTCCACACCACACACTCACACCAATGGCCAGTTTAGAGTATCCAGTCCACCTACTGCATGTCTTTGGAATGTAGGAGGAAATCCACATGAACACAGGGAGGACATGCAGACTCCACACAGAAGGCGCCCCACCCAAGAATCAAACCAGGGAACCTTTTGCTGTGAGATGATACTATATCCTGTGCCACTGTATTCTGACTTTGCTTGCTTCACTGAATTGTCTGGAACCTATTCTTGTAGTTTAATTAGGTTTCTGTGATTTCTTCAGTGCAACTACATATCACCCCCATATACAGCATAAAATCTTGGTTGTATATGGTGAGTGATTACTGCAATATATCCCCTATTCTTGGTCTGCCATCATCCATTATCATTTTGACTTCTTTATTTTGAACTGAATTATTCTTAGCTGTTTTAGTATTGCACTTTTTTTTGTTTTTGCTTCAACTGCCTTTTTTGCAAAATATCTAAAGCCATCCGACTGCTTTCTGTAGCAATATGTGTGTTTAAAGCCTTCTCCCTCCTCCAAATCAACAACTGAGCTGGTAAGAGTCCCACACTTGCAAAACTGCATTTCTGTATTCTAGTGTAGAGAGGTAAAATTCTACTGATAAGACAAATTACATTTCTTTAGAATGTTTTGGCTGGATAATTCTTTTGACTTTACCATTTCATTGTGGATAACTTGAATTAAAAGTCATGTGTTCAGATTCTCATTGTTTAACAAAAGAAAAACATTTCTTTGCACATGAACTATGGCCCATTGTTAGACTTAACCTATTTTGCTATGCTATGTCTAGTAAAGATTGATTTCAACATATAGATTGAAGAATATGCTGTACTGTCTCTTAAGCAGAACCACGTATAAGTGTATTTTGAGTAGTAATCAGGTAAAAATATAAATTTGATATTACCACACTGAAATTATTCAGTACATTGTTTCTGCCATGGCAGTGAAATAATTTAATTTGAGGTTAATTCCTCTTATTGCTTTGAATTCCTGAGCATGCCACATAAACCACAATCTCATGCTATTTATTTAATTTATCTGGTCCAATGCATAATAACTCTAGGTTTTTCTTTACACTTAAATATATATTTTGTCACCTTTAAATATAAATGTTTGGATGCATAGCAGTACTTCTCTGAATGGAAAATATGACTTTATTAATTGAGGTTCTTTTTGACATCTTTAGGGCATGATGTAATGAAACTATCCCTGATAAATTAAATTTACAGGTTACCTCTCGTAGCATCTCTATACTCCTGAATCTTTTCATCAATGATGCTATACAATTCCAACTTTTCCTTAACAAAAATTTGTCTGCATTCCTTAAGATGTGGTATTCAAAATCTACAGGTAATGTGCATGAGCTTCTCTGGGTTGTAAAAAACCTGAAGCTTCTGGTCAGACTCTACAGCCATGTGCTTTCCATACATATGGGTGCAGTGGTTGCCAGGCTCTTTAGTAACTCTATGTTTTCCACTTGATCTGCTTAGCATGTATTGTATCATATTCTAACAGTTTTCTTCGAGGTACTGTTATTTCTGATAAGCGAGGTATGGGTAGCAGATACTGTACCATTCCCAAGAATCACATAAGGCAAAAGTTATCATTAGGTTTCTGCTCTTCAGAACTGTATGCACTTTGTCCTCTTTTAGTTGTAGACTATCCACTGTCAGTAAGTGAACCATGCACTTCAGTTAAATGACACCTGTTTGACACTTGATTTTGTTAAGCTTCAAACCTAGTGATCATAATCTGACAATCAACTCAGTCAGATGTCTGCCATATTCTTGCCTTGTAGCACCCCAGACTACAATGTCATCAGTAATATTAAGGATATCTTTTAGTGTCAATTATGTTTTGTACAGAAAACTGGAACACCTCAAGTGCTGACACCATTCCAAAGGGAAGATTTTAAGTTATGACTCTAACTAAGGGTATATAGAACCTCCAGAGTTTAGAAGTGGTTTCATCAAATAGGATTGGTCATAATCCATACTTTGTATCAAGCAGTGAAAACAATCTGGCACTAGGAACTCTAGCAACTATGTCTTTATTAGGTCACAAAGACTAATGTTCCCTCTTGATCCATTCATTGAGAATTTTTGAATGAATAGAAATTCTGACCTTCCTGTTTAACCATGGCTGCCATACTATTGACCCTTTATCTTGGCTTAATCTGTTGAACTGTTACTTATAGTGACTCCATACAGGCCTTGCTTTATTTTATCTTTTGATGCAATGAGAACGCTAAATGGATCATTAATAAGAGACACCGCTTCTGGAGACAGCTGCATATCATATTCTTCCGTTATGCATCCCAAGTCTCAAAAAAAAAAAACATAAGTGCTCAAAATATCACTTCCATCATATATCTTTAACTCTGCTTTCTATAATTTATGTATAATTTATGTATTATTTGTACTGTCAATCAAGTTCAGATAACAGGCATTTTCTGCATTCTTTATTCACAGAGGACTGCTTCACTGCTGAAGTTGGCATACAGCCTCTTGTATTTAAATTTTGGACTTTATGCGACTTTGTACTCCATTCACTTTTACACTGCTGAAACATTTGACTAGTCTCTTCTATAAATGTTCTGACTGTCGTCTCACAGATTTCCAAGTACTATATCACTACTAACTTTTGCATAACCCCAGTAATACTGTATTGTAAACTCTGGCCACATATTGCATCCTTGTCACTCAGAACTGTGCAATTCCCTTCATTTTTATCTGGATAGAATGTACTCTTTCAATAATGCCAAAAATCACACAAATATCCCTGCTTAATATATTGGGTTGCTTTGATTGTATTTGCAAAGTGACAAACTAAAAGAGCAGCCTGAATACCATAGTTTCATATGCATAGCTTAAAATCAGATCTATCCGATTGCTTTAACTTCTGTCCAGAATTGTATTTATTTATTTATAAGAAAGAAGTGTACATGCAGATTTAATCAGATTGCAGTTTAAGCACATTTTAAATGTGAACTCAGCCATTATGCTGCATTCTGCCCTAGTGTCTATTTAAACACAGCTGCACTAGCAGCCATCTGTAGCTTCTGTTATTGTTTCCACTATGACCTGTCAATTGGCAGGAAACAAAGCATGACTTGCCAAAAAAAAACAACCTGTCAAAACAATTAAGCATTTTTTGCAGGTGGCAAGCACTCCTGCACTTGTCCTCTACCCCCAAAATGTATATATACCAATTTCATGGTTGTTAAAAATGGAAGAAGGGTGAAGTCTCCCAAAAGAAATGCATCACTGTCAGTGCACACTTAAAAGCTGCACCAACAGTGCTGTCCAATGGAAAACAATTAATGGGAGTTGAACTTTGGTGAATCATGCTCAACGAGTTGGGTTACACTGGTGTCTGCTCTTAGGAGTAGTATGACAGCCTTCTTTTACTCAAATTCATTTAGGCACTCAGTTACAGTTTTAATGCTATCCCCACTGGCACCCTATCATCCCAGCCATTTCTGAATGTGCTACTGTCCTATTAGTGTGCACAACATTCATGGACTGCCCTTGTATTGAACTTACAAACATTACAGATTTTAACTGCTCATCCCATTCACAAACCTGCTATTCTGTTACTCTGCTTTTGTTACATTTAGTTACATTTTGGCAAAGTGACTGTCACTACTACATGATAAACAAATATGACTTTTTTTGTTCTACAGTGTGCCTTTTTTATGTTTATAACCAATGTTTACACGGGGAATGGTTTCTGAGCACTTATTTGTTACCAGACACCATGTTGTTTGCCATGAGGTCAGCTATGCTTTTGCTTTCATTTTATTACTTTGTGTATTAGTCTACCCCTTAAATGATCACTTCTTGTTTCATGGACTATTCTATCTCTTAACAAAGAGTCATTCCATTCACCATTTTCAGATTCTTATGCTCTGTGTTTTAATTCAGTGATATAATCATCAGTAGCTTCTTGAATCTCTTGTTTTCTTGTGACTGATACATTTTTTAATAAGGTAAATTATTCTTTGGTTTGAAAAACATTTGGAATATACTTTGTAATACTGAAAGTTTGTATTTTTCCTCCTGTTTGAAAGAAGTATTAAATACTTGTGACAAGAAGAAACACGGCACAGATTAATTTTACTTTCGTCCTCAGGTTCACTTCCATAGCAGCACAGCTCAAAGTATTGAATCCAAGATGTTTGTTTTTGGATTGGTCTTCCTGAAACTTTAGAAATGTTCATTGTCATAGGGTCCCTGTAGTTATCCAGTGGAGTACAAAGCAATGAACTGGTGTGAGTGTGAAATATGGAATGACTGTAGCTTAAATTAACTATTTTGTCAGATTTTCATCAAAATCTGAAAAAAAACTAAATGTCAAAGTCAGCATAACTGAAAGCTTACTTATCCAAGCCTTCATATTCAAGTCTCTCTTAATGCTGGCCTAACTTTGAAGCGTACTTGCCACACAGACAGATAAGGCAGTACAGCAGGACTAGTGAAACTCCATGTACAGCAAACGTCAGTGTCCAGAAACACAGCAGCAGCAGATGGGTGATATATTTCAATAGGATCTGCAAGATAAAGTACTGGGTTAATAAGATAACATAACATATGGAAGCCCTGAAAAGAAGGAGACACACAAGATGCTTCCATCACTAAATTTTACTGCAGACACACAGGCTTCAAACTCTTTTGACTTACTTACACCTTTAAAGAGACAATACATTGCATACCTAGTTAATGACCGTCCAGCACCTCATCACCCTTCCAGTCCTCCACTTCCCCTGAAATTCACAATGACACTAATGTTACCTTTGCCTAGGCCCCTGGTGGAAAGATGTGAGGGCCTTCTTAGTATGAGGAGTGACAATGAGGATTGTATTAGCGTAGACAGGTTACTAAAGCAGTGAATGATATAGGGGAGCTGGAGTGTGACCAGAGTATTAGAAATCTGAGCACATACAGGTTCATATGTGTTTACTAGGCTAATGACCAGAAGGGTCTTTCTAAGCCTAGCCATGGATCTCAAATCTCTGACAAGTTCTGATACCCCTGATAAGTGTAAGCATGGGCCTTTGAGATGAACCATTTACAGGTTACCTGTGTCCATTAGAGACATAGGCACGAAACCAGGGATGAATTTCCGGTTTTTCATTCAATTGTCCAAGTTGCACTTCAACTAGGTTAGGGAGGAACTCTGCTTCACATGGGTGGGGAGCCTCTTCCATAGACGCAGCAGTCTCTGGGATACATATCTATCTCTCCAGCAGGTCCTATTTATATCACAGGTAAGGTTTAAATCTTTAGAACTGGTAATTCTGGTACTGTTTGTTTTGTGGATATGCAGGAGCTCCATCAGAGTGGGGTCTGACAATACCCTGTAGGTCAGGCATAGCTCTCCCCTCAAAAGTCTGTAAGAGATGGAATACAGAGATAGGGCCATGAGGGAGTCTGCACAGGAGATTTTACTTACACTCTTTATTCTTTTAGTGAGCAATCTGTGTGGACGTTCCAATTGTTGGATATACCTGGTTAGGTACATACCACAGGAGGCATTGTACTCAGTGACAGTTTGATGAAAGCTAAATACAGTGGAACAATGACTTCTTTGGACTTAGACCCCATACCTATGTTTATAAGTTGCACAGCATAGAATTATTTCCTCATCACTGTAGACATGATGATGGTCAAAGGCTAGATTACTATCTATGTGTGTCCCTAAGTCCATGACTGCTGGGTCCACTCTAGGAGGTGTGATCTCAATATGATAGTTACCAGGGATGGATGACTTACCAAAGGATACTTTTATGCATGTCTTAGCATTTAGTTTTAATCCATGGCTCTGACACCAGTTGTTTGTCTGTGTCAGCCCCTCCTGGAGAACATTTGTATTGGTATGAGATTCAGTGACAGCTCCTAATTTGCAATCATCTGCAAATTTAGCCAGCTAGAAACCACTGACACTGGCCTTGACTTAATGCCAAAAAGTAGTCCAAGGACTGATCCCTGAGGGACTCCACTTGTGACTGGCCTCTTTGTAGAGGTGGACTCCCCATTTCTAACTTCCTGGGTCCTGTCTGTGAGCCAGTTGGCTACCCACTGGGTGACATATGGGTGTATACCTAAACTCTTGAGTTTGTCAACATTACTCGAATGGGGTATTTTCTCAAATGCCTTGGCCAGGTCAAGGTAGGCAGTGTGAACAATTTTGCCATCATCTATTGCTTGGGTAACCTTCTCAAAGAAGTCCACCAGGTTGAGTAGGCATGATCTGCCCTTGACGAAACCAAATTGGGTTGATTCCAGTGTCTGGAGGTTTACTATATCTCTGATCATCTTCATGATAATTCTTTCCATGGCTTTACATATAAGACTAGATATAATTTAGAAAAAAACAGTGTAGATATGATCTGAATACACTACATGGACTACAGGCACATGGGGAGTTTGGAGATGAACATGAATGAAAAAGCGAATGAGTGTACATGGATGGCAGATGGAGGAGGGCTGTTTCCTGTTAGACTTGAAAATCACTGAGATGTTTATAAGGTTCTTTAATGCATTGTCGTCAGCAGTGTTACTGTATAACTTGGAGGAGTTCTGAATTGCTTGAGCAGAAGAAGGAGAAAAAGAGGAATGGGTTGAGGACAAGCTGCTAACAGGCGGCTTTGCTGCAACCCTTGGAAGGATCCAGTAGACCAGGGGGTTTCTTCAGAAAGCATCTTAATATGTTCATATATAAGAAGGATGAGGAATTATTGTCTTAGTACACAAATATTGACCCATTTTAGTCTTTATGATGGGTTTTAATTCTGCTGACTGAAGTCCAGTCCGACGAACAAGGTTTTGTCAAGTTCATGGGAACAGAATACAAAACATATTTTTCTGTAAAGACACAGCCCTCCCCTCATAAACATACAACCATATAGGGAGTTCTTCTCCCTGTACACCCTAACAAATTTGTCATTAGTTTAAAGGTCACAGCAGCTAAGAGAAATCACAACACATATCACAAAGTGCTGCAATCATGAGTGAACCATTATTCAGATGGAATTTTAAATGTAAGTCCCATCTGCCTGAGCCATTGAAAGCACTAGTGGTTGTAAAATAACACCACGGTGCCTGTTGAAAAGAGATGGGGAAGTTGTCTGGTGCCTTTGCCAAATCTCCCCTACTCAGGATAAATATCACCTTGGGCCTCCCCTGCAAAGATGCTTCTAGCCTAGAGGGATTAACCTGGTCAACAAAAGGTTAATAGAATAAATAACTTTGATACACTGAACTTACACAAAGCATGCACAATACTTAAGACTGGATCATAAATTACCATTCAGTTTGCTAAACAGTCTTTTCTGCAATACGATATGCAGATAAGAAAAGGAGGAACAAGCTATATTACCATAAGGGTAATGCCTTCTTTCTTTCTGTACTGTATATTTCACACTTACACTTCCTCTAGGCATTACTTTTCCTCTGGCGCTTTCTGGTATGTAAAAGAGTGCAAAAGAATGCTCCAGCACAAACGTGGTGACATTTTCTTCATTCAGTAATATGCCTTTCTATCCAGAGCTCCTAAAAACCCCAATGGTGCTTATTTTAATCATACCATTTTCTTTTGCTCATTAAATCCTTGGATACCAACTTTATCCATTTCATAGGAGAGCCGGAGACTATTCCAGCAGTCATTAGATATACAGCAGAGAAATTACTCCTGGGCAGGGTGTCAGTCTGTTGTAGGCCACACACAGACACACACACACACACACACACACACACACACACACAGACACACACACACAAACATGCACACACATCTTGCACAACTGTGGGCAGTTTGAGGGATCATCAGTTTTCCTGCAGTATGTCTTTGGGATGTAGAAGTAAGCCAGAACATCTACTGAAGACACACGTGGACCCAAAGAGGATATACAAACTCCACAGCAAATGTTCCCCAGTCAAGAATCAAACTATGAGACAGCAACCCTAACTGCAGCATAACTATATCATCCACTTTTTTCTTGAAATATTGTATAGATACTTCCAACAGCATAATACAGAAAGAATAATTTCCAGATCAGTTGCTCATGTTCAAACAGACCCTAAGCATAATTTTCAGTTGTTGACCTTGTCGACAGATTCCAGCAGTAAGAAAAAGTTTAAACATGTCAAGCAAGTTAATTTCTGCCACCTCAAGTCTAGGTGTCATTTTCATTCATTTCGAGCAATTTCTATTTGCCAAATTCAAGTATTCAGAAAAACTGTGCATTTGGAGATGCTCATATGTTGGTCTTGCTAAAGGAGGTTACTGAAGTCTGCATAAAGATAATGAGCATTTGCCTTTATTTTTTTTCCCCTTCCCTTCCTTGGGTAGCAACTCTATTTTCAGATTTCAGCAAGACGTTCAAGGCAAATAGTCTAAAATAGGCAGAATAATAGATAAATGCTATAGTTCATGCAGATATTCAGCTGCAAGCCTAAGTATCCCTGCATTGATTAGTACTGCCTTGAACCCATCCCTAGCCGACTTAACTCTCAGTTATTTTACTTTTTATGCAATAACATGGGTATTTTGGAAACCTCTGTTCCTTGGGTTCTTATCCAGTATCGTTTATTTGGAAAAAAAGTACCATTTCCTTGCTCCCTTTATGCCCCTTCCTTAGGATATGAAAGTGTGCTTCCAGGAGAAACATTGTATTTGCTTGTTTGTTTGTATTTATTAAATGGAGTGGAACACTGATCTACGTAAAAATTTATTTTATTTTACTTTGATTTATTTTATAAATAAACAGACAAAAAGGAATGTGTTGGTTCCTTAGGGGAATGCTATGGTGTCTGTTCCCAATGTGTTCTTTATGTGCTTTTGTACAATATTCACTTGTTATATCTGTGTCACATATTACAGCAGTTTTTTCTTTAAATCACATACAACTTATTGTAGGATTTTGGGCTTAGAGGTATCATATATTTTTTTTAAGTGTGTGCATGTTATAGCTTTATACTGTGTGCAGTTTGCAATTTTCATCCTTTTGAAGACCAACATGGTGTTTCTGAGAAGGAATCAAAATATGGAGCCCAGGCATACAGTATATTTTAATAAAACTATTGAAAGAGGCAAATAACACACTGACTGATATACTTACAGATTCTATATCTAAGAAAAGTAAATATGCTTTCCCCTTTACATGTCTGCATTAATTTTATCACACTAGATTATTTAGGAAAAAATAAATCTTGTATTGTTTTATTTTTATGAATATCTTATATTTGTTCTCATTGTGCATATATAATGTAGAGTTTTAATGCTAGAACTTGCTTACAGATTACTACATACATTTGTTGATCAGAATATCAACTATTCAAAATAAGCTATCATGGTCTGTATTAATCCATATATATAAATATATATATCTATATATATATATCTATATATATATATATATATATATATATATATATATATATATATATATATATGGGCCTACTTCACATGACTGAAATTTCGGTTGACTGAATTTCATTTGACCATAATACCGAATTTTCGAAATACTGAAAACTCATTTGACTGAATCTCATTATACTGAATTGTAAGCCATAGACATGATGTGGTTT
Organism: Protopterus annectens; assembly: GCF_019279795.1. Lineage (NCBI taxonomy): Eukaryota > Metazoa > Chordata > Ceratodontiformes > Protopteridae > Protopterus > Protopterus annectens. Next base: position 143,052,442 of record NC_056735.1, read on the forward strand.
TCCCTTCTCCTGTGACTTGCTTGTGATAAAAATAATTACTGTAACTTATATATATATGGGCCTACTTCACATGACTGAAATTTCGGTTGACTGAATTTCATTTGACCATAATACCGAATTTTCAAAATACTGAAAACTCATTTGACTGAATCTCATAATACTGAATTGTAAGCCATAGACATGATGTGGTTTTCCCTTCTCCTGTGACTTGCTTGTGATAAAAATAATTACTGTAACTTATAGTGCTGATTGTCAGAATATTGATAGTTATGTAGAAAGTAATGTAATGTTTCTAAATGTGGGTATGTCTGTTTATATTTTTATGGGAAGTATCTCAAATAATATGGCAGATATTTTGTGTATTCCCAGCAGTAGTGGCAGCGTGTAGACTACTGTAAGGTGCGGAAAAGGTATATCCCTTTTCCCCACTGTAGTGCGATCATTATGGTTAGTATATATAGTTAGGGTGTGTGTGTGTAGGGTGTAGAACCCCACCTAGTTTGGTTTTATATCATCCAGTTTCTGTTAAGAGGGTACGTAAGTAATTTTTAAGTTCTAGAAAGAGTTAGTCATTGGTGTTGTAAGTGTGCATATCTATGGTTTAGAAAGTTAGTATTTTGAAATTTAGTATTGTAAGGTTTTAGTATTATGAGTTTCAGTCAAGTGAGTTTTCAGTATTTTGAAAATTAGGTATTTTGGTCTTGGTCAAATGAAAGTCAGTCAAATTAAATTTCATAGATAGCTAGATAGTTAGACAGATAGATAGATAGATAGATAGATAGATAGATAGATAGATAGATAGATAGATAGACAGATAGACAGATAGACAGACAGATAGATAGATTAGATAGACAGACAGACAGACCGACAGACTGACAGACAGATAAGTGGAAAATAAGGAAATTCATATTTCTTTTGGGTGTGAATAGCAGTGTGAGTAGTATGAAAAATTCAGAAACTGAATTGTCTAGGTATGTGAGAAAAGAAGGGTGTTTGTAAATAGCTTGCAAGACTGAATTCAGGATTTTATTGCAGCTACATTCTGTATTACTAAAATAGTCTATGAAGCAAAATGCCATGCTCACATGCCATCTGCTCTGACTTAACTGCAAAGCTGAAATAAAACTGAATCCCAGGGAATACAAGGTAACGGGAGTGAAGCCAAGCATGTGAGCATACATGGTTCCTTGTTTTAATCCCTGGATAAGCCAATATTATTTGCATTACAGACAGCAGGGCAGCAATTGCTGTTAAGATCAACAGCAGGAGATGATGTGCCATATCTGTCTGAGATATGTCAGTAATTTTTAAAGGATAATCCATTTAATTACAATGCTATTAATTATGTACCTACTTTGAATTTTCATTTCAAGGAAAATATTTTGTGGAGTAAAGATGTGAATCAAAATTGCATAACTTTTTATAATTCGTATCATGACTTTCTCTTGCAGAGATATGACAACTTTAGATACACATGGACACACACACACACACACACACACACACACACACACACATCTCTGATCCTTTTCTGAATCTTTCCTAGTATGAAAGCTTGATGTTTTATCTGAATTGTGACAGCTAGCAGATTTACTGTGTTAAAGAAATTATATTTGTTATTTTGAGAGAACTGTTTGATCTATAGCAAAATAGTTTTTTTTAATATCTTTCTTTATGGGCATTCTGAGAACACATCTAAGTGAATTAGAGTCTTGCATAGTAAAGTGAAAGAAACTAATAAAATCACTGCTTTACTATAGCGTACAATGTTGTTAATATAACTTCAGAAAAAGAGAAACATGGCCTACTGCTTATCATGTGTTTGCCTTTGTTCAAGGCACAGTCCATTGTCAGTTCTTGTATTTAAGTACTTAAACATCATCTCTGAAAATTTAATTTATTAGTTTATATTTGTCATCAATTTAGGATTAATCATTGTTTTCAAAGTGAAAGGGACTTGATTTAAACAACTAAAGCACTAAACAAAATGGAAATGTTAAAGTAGTTGTTGTGTCTTTCGGCTTTTCCTGATTAGGGGTCGCCACAGCGGATCTCCGGTCCGCTAATAATTGGTAGGTGATTTTTACATGCCAAGTTACCAGCCCTGACGCACAACCTTCAGGAAGGTACGCCCATTCACGCAAGTCTCCACGCAGAAGACGGTCTAGCTGAGAATCGAACCGGACAGCGTCTTACTGTGAGGCGACAACGCTACCGCAGCACCACCACCGCGGATGGAAATGTTAAAGTAATAAATATATTAATTTAATTAAATATAGCAATCTTAGGCTGGCATAATTTTAAACACAGTACTTACAAATGTAAGGTAATGCATAGTGTGTGATAACATTTGTTGCTAGTGCACCATTTTATAGGTTATCTGTTTCTGATAGAAAGTTTTATGATATAGTGGTATCCTTGATTTATAACTTATGAACTAATGGACTTATAAACCTGATAGCCATAATAATGGTTCAATTCAAAAAACATTAAAAACAAATTAAAATCTGAATGATTCACTAGTCATAAATTAGCAGAAGTAGTCTATGACTGTCAATGATGAGAAGTGTAACATAGGTCTATTGTAAAGTATAAAATCAGCTCTTCAACTGTATTTCATTCTTTATATCTTCAGGACAGAATAAATAGTGCATATATTAAGCATTAACATTGGTGTGTTGTGGTTAATACCAAAGTTAATACATTAAGTACACTGAATGTGCCCCAAAACTGAGAGAAGAATAACCTTGCAGTACACAGACTGCCATTATCATATTCCAAATCTGGGGAAAAAGACAGAATGTTAAGCACGTTTCTGATATAAGAAAGACATTTAACAAAGTTTTAATAAGCACCTTTCTAGAGTTTTTACACTCTAGACTCTGACCAGATGATAACGGTAACAATGCTGGTTAGCACAGAAGAGCAACAAGAAGCTAAAACAGCTTTAAATGTTATTGGATACTTCACTATCATATATACAAGTATGTGACAAAGCAAAGTGTTTAACAGCTTTAAAACAAAATCAGAGGAACACACAGTCCCTGACCACTGGGTATGTGGCTGCTCTGTTTTACAGCTTTTAAAGCTTGTAGAACATTACTGTCATAATTCTTTATCATGTATTGCTTTCATGAATTCTAAGATTCTTTACAAGAGGTTCAATTCACCATGCCCTTGTTCCTGATATCCATGTCTGGAACACATAACAAGATGGTTATGATTTGAGAATTTCATAGTAAGAATCTATATGATATGTGCAAATTCCTGAATGACAATGATAATACAAAAGGAATGAGCAATTCAACAAAAACAAAACAGCAATAAAAATTGTTATACAAAAGTTCTTACATATGTATACCCTGTGATAGACTGGTATTTTTGCCCAGTGAGCTGTTAAGTTAGGAAATGGTCTCCCATTTAAGCCTGAACTGGTTTAAATTGGTAATTGGGGAATGAGTGCATGAATTAATGCTCTCTCTTTTTCTTGATGCCTCCTTCTTCCATCTAATAAACCTTATGATTTCCTTATCTTTCTCTTCAGCCTGCTGCACAGCATTCTCTCTTGTTAACCTCTTCTTTCTCTCATGTCCCCTTTCCTTGTCTACACCTGTTTTCCAAATTTGCGCATGCTTACTCTTCTTATTTTCTCACCTGTCACCACTTCATTAAGGTGAGAGTCTTCACCACTTACGTCACAGTTGTCTTCCACATTGTCGTCCTTGCTAATCTTTTCTCTAGCGGCGATATGTGTCTGAGAGCTTATTTTCTTATATACGTATCATCAGCACTCCTAAATAAAATGTAGTCACTGACCTTGCATAAGTAAAAAAAAAGACCAAATCCTTGTGATTGAAATACCTGCAAACGTATTCTAGTGAAAAGGCTTTATAAATCAGTTACATCTGTGCAGGGTTAAACTTGTAACTTAAGAAACCTGATGTAACTATGGTACCCAAGCTGTGCCTGCATGTAGTCACTCATGATGTCGACTACCCCTGTAAACCCTGATAAACAAACATTAATAAATAAAAATAAATAAATGTTCCCTACAAGGTGTTTTGAATATCATGCCTGTCATGTAGCCCAATGGACATTGTCATTTGGATTAAAATAGTTCTAGTGTAAATCGAATGTCCAATGGTAGAACCAGAGAAAGAAGAAAATATGTACTTTTAATGTCTGGTGTTCAGATAATGTACGTTATAGACTGGACCGTTAATGTATATTCTTTCTTGTTGTAATTTGAAAAACTGGAATTTATGATCCCCAGACTTATGAGACCTTAGGGGCACTGTTGGGGAATATAGACTAATTCTGAGGTTGTGGTCCTTGAGAGTATCCCCCACTACCCCATGTTTGAGTAATGTCAGAGTTAATATTTATAGTTAGTAGGGTGTAGTGGGGTCACTATTCTGCCATTGGTACTGATGTTTATTTCATTGTCACATGACTTACAGCGGGGAGCTGAAGCATATATTAAGCCTCAGTTTAGATGACAACTTCTAGTCTGTCTCAAGCTGATCATCTGACAAGAAGTTTGAGACAAGTGATCGAATATTCTCTGACACAATACTCTTCACTTAAGGCATGTCATATGCAGGATGTGATTCACAGGGCGTAAATGATTCGCTGCAAACGTATTAGCAGACAAAAAAAAGATTTCTCCAACACGTCAGCTAGCTCAGATGAACTATCATAGAGTCTTGTACGAATAGAAATTAATCTCCCCATTATTTATTTATTTTGCAGTTTGATGACTCTGAATTAATCTGCCGCATATGATCTGTTTAACTAAAATCTCTTTGTATAAATAATTTGATGTTGTTATGTAACAGCAAACCAACCATACGTGGGATAGGCAATGCTATCACATTGTGGTTAACTAGCTATACACGAAACATCCCAACCCAAATAACAGCAGGGAAAAAAAAGATGACCTGCTCTGAAATAACTGATGGCAAATATTTGATTATTAAAGACAAACATATGTTTCAGATTGTCATTTTCCTGGCAAAATGCATGGTAGCACTGATACATTTTATGAAGGACAGGCTTAAGTCTTTAGTCTGTGCTGTGGAAATGATGGGTCTGTGGTCATGTATACATGAGAAAGAAGCATAGAAATTGCCCTTCCTCACTCACTCTCAAAGTCTGTCTGACAATCAGTACAAAGAAACAAAACAATTTTCACTAGTGTAATCTGAAGTAGCACTCAACACACCTAACTCTGCCAGTAATATAACTGATGCCTACCTGTTTTATAGATTACAGTGTCCCTGGCCCCTATTTAAAAAGTCTCTGGGTCTACATAGTATAGCCCACAGGAGTCTAACAGTCACACTGCTGGACAACATAGTAGAGTTTATAGTCCTTTATCCCAGTTCTGCCAAACATACCTCTCAACCTGTAGACATTGAAAATACATACAAAGGTTCTTGAAAAGTATGTACAGACAGCCAAAAAATCTGAACACCTAATTAGAATAACATAATAATCCCTAATAACACATGGCCTCTCTCACTTCTAGTAGGACTGTGGGATAACTACTCAAAAACACAAGTTTAAAAACTGAGAGTGAGTAAAATAAAAGCATATTATCAAAAACAGTGCAAAACCTATAAACTTTAACAGATGACATTGGAAAAATCTGCCTCATGCAGTAATTTTTTTTGTTTCTGAAAAGGGAGATGCAAAATGTGGAGCCTCTTTGTTTAAATTATTGTGTCACCAGCATTTTGGTCATGTAATGGTTTCTTGTGTACTAAACAGCTTCAAAACTCTGCGTGTCTGTGTGTTGGGGGGGGGGATTCAGAAATCTGGTAGAGTTGTAAATCAAGCCAGAAAACAGGGATACACAGCCAAAATTAGGTTCACTGTGTGCAGGGGTAATAAATGCCTGAAAGTAGGTACAGCTGTGCAGTTTATTGCCAAATATCCTCAGGTAAAGGCCATCTCCCTCAACTACCTGGAAGAAGGCCAACCTTGGCCACCTTTTCAACACAGTATTGCATTGCCTCCTTTGCACTCCCCATTCCCAAATCACCAAAAATAATTTTCTAGGTGTTTTCCCCCCTCCGCTTAACAACCACAAGCCTCCACTATCAAACTCAAGCCCATATATTCCTTAATGGTGGATAATTCCCAGATCCATTAGAGTGACATCCACCCTGAGGGCCTGTCATTCAGGCAGACATAGCTAAACTTGTATTCTCACTTTCATCTAGGCAATAAAAAAACTTTTGTGAGTAATTCCATAACTTCATCCCTTATAAAAAGGGATAGGCTACCTGTATCACCATGGGAACTCACAATACCCTTCCCCTTCAAGTGCATGTACTTCAGTGGATTTGCTAATATGGGCTACCACCAGGCGATGGCTTTTGATTCAGAAGATTGTCTGCAGGACACCCACTGTAGTGCTGACCTTACTCCATAGGAACTGTGGTTGTGCACATTTTACTTTGTCCCACACCCCCCCCCCCCCCAGAATGGGTATGTCCACCTTCTCTTGCCAGAACCATCAGATGCTTAAGCTGCAAATTGAGTTTGGTTCTCCTGGGCTGTTCCATGGCTTCATCCTTCAATGTCACCAGCACTGGCTCCTAGTCAAATAAATTCAAATAAAAATTGTCCAGGTGTGTCAGACATGGAAGCTGGGATGTGGTATGGTGGCACTGTTTAACCTTGCCGTCTCAGTTCTCCAGGATGCAGAGTTTAATCCAGACAATTGGTTCTTGCCTGTGTGGAGCTTAGATGTGGATTTCCTTCAGATATTCTACTCTCTTGTCAAACATGTGCTGCTAAGGCTGAATGGTCATACTAAATTGTTCTTGCATATTGTCTTAACCTTTGTGACTCTGGTCAAGGATGAAAAGGGATTACAAATTGATCGGACCACTTAACAAGTTAATAAATGTCTAAATAAAAGTAGTTCAAAAAGAAATATAGTTGTTTGACAGCTAATAAGGGCTGTTTTGATCATCAATTCTGCTCATTTTCATACTCACCAGATAACATGTAAGTTGTGCTTAACATAATCTTTTTTTTAAGTATTTAACAGAACATTTTTATACCTATCTATACCTTCTAAAGTTTTGCCACTATTTGTTACAAGAAGATTATTCCAGTTGGTTCTGTATTAATAAACAGCAACAGCCTAAATATACTGAAAATTTCAAATGCTCATAAATCTTTTTTTTTTTGTATAAACAATGCCAGGGACACATCACTTTTTGTGTTTGCTAATACAAACCTCTTTCCTTACTGTATGTAACAAACCAGCAGGGTGTTCTGCCTTGTATTAACAGGCAAAAGCCCATACAAGCTTCTACCATTTTCATGTTAGGTATAGAATGAAGCCATTTCCACTGCAATGTAGCCGTTCATATTTTAATCAACCACCACCCTTTTTAAAAATTGTTCCACCCTGAGCTGTGCAGAGTGTATATCTTCTTGCTCCCATACACCTCTCTAATTTAAAATGTCACACTCATGGAATCTATGGATCATATTTCCTACCTTCTCAATTCAAGAAAGTATATGTTAAGCACCGTCAGTTTATCTTGATAATGGCTTCTCATGAAGACTGCACATGCCTTTTTCTTCCCTTTTTTCAACTGACTCTTAGATACTTGTGAAAGCCAAACCTTCTGAACTGCCCATAGCACAAAACATTGGGTCATACCAGCTGAAAAGGGGGACAACTTCTTGTTTTTTACTGAAACTTCCTGTTCCTATGCACTCTCAGTGTCCCAGTGGTCCCCCTTGTTGCTCCGTCTTATTAATTGCTAAACTTTAGGTCATCTGATATAAGTACTCCTATTTTTCTTACTGCTTTTCTTGTTGCTATAGCTTTCCCTGCATTTATGCACTCCCTTCCTGGGTTACTACTTCCCAGAGACAATACTCATTTTTAATAAATTTAACCTGACATGTTTTAAACCATTTCTCCTACCATGATAAATCCATTTTCATCCTCCCTATACCTTGCGCATCAGCCTATGTATTGTGGTGGATGGTTGCTGTGGACCGTTTCATCTCTGTTTTAATGTTTCTGAACTTTTCCTGACTTCACCCTCAACATCTTTTTAGTGGTTTGTGACTCTTAAAGGTGCATTACAGCATTCTGTTTCATACTGCAATATTCTGGTCGCATGCTGATGTGTTAGAGAAGGCTGTTGCACTCATGTGCTGGAAGTTTGGATCCTGGACTAAATAAACCACAATCTTGCTATACTTTGCCTTTATTTTTGACATTAATGCTTTGTCTTTTTTGATGTGTATTTTGTGCAACATCTTGCCAAATCTGTGGTGGACTTCTGGTTTGAAGTAATTGCATTTCTGGCCTTACACATAGGTGAATTAGGCTGCTGCCAAGGGTGCCATTCCTTTTGTGGCACTGTTCTGCCATTTAATTATTTATTTATTTATTAAATAAGAAAACATGCCCTGTTTTTTGCTTAAAAACAAATAAATAAATAAAGAGGGAAATAAAGAAATAAAGTGAAGAGAGGTGTCCTTTGCTGAGTGGCATCGTATGGGGGAAGTTGCAGACTCTCAACTCCTTGCTCTCACACAGCATGGAGTAGAAAGCCTGCAAATATTCAGTGGTGAAGAGAAGTGGGTAGTTGTGATTTTTTTAAAGTTCTGGCAAGCAACATGATATGACCAGTAGACTCGCCTGCAGAGAAAATAACATATCTTCAAATTGTCCTAGATTTCACAGAATATCCCCATTCTTCCGAACCACTTCTAATTTTGCAGGAGGTCCCTGACATTGCTTCTTTGACTTTTCTGATAAATCACTGAGGATCACTGTCAGTTGATAAAGACAGACATTAGAGTTTCGTACTTTTCATCAGTACAGCCTGAAAGCATTTCAGGGGCAGTGGCAGTGTGCATGTATGTGTGTGTAATACATAATATCACTGACAATTTTATCTGAAGGCATGCACAATATTGTCAGCTTCATATATAACACTCTGGTAAAAGCAAAACAGCCTATCTCTATTTTTCATAAACAAAACATAAAATACATCAAACAATACCCAGACTCACAGAGCTTTTGGGGACCTGGGGAACCACACATACCAAGCTGCAAGTGGATTTTGACACAAGCATGGCCTCTGCTCTGAACCTTATCTAGTTTAAAACCAGTCCTGCTCAGAGGTGTGCACAGGATATTATTGTAGATTGTGTGTGGTGGCTGGAGATTCTGTCATCATTAATACTTTAATTTTCCTCTGAGATGTGCACATAATTTTGTTATAGCTTGTTTGGGGGCTGTTAACAGTGTGGTCATTTATTTATCCTTCCTAACAAATTTTAGAGGTGGGGACCATTATAGCTTGTCTAGGGCTAATGTACTGGTTTAGCTATATAAGTTGCAATGCATTGCTGTGATCACTGTTTTTGTTTCATTTCATTTTTTTTTTCACTTTTGGGGATAGGGGTAAGGAGGCATGTTGTTATAAACATCTGACAGCAATAGGGTCTCTATTCTCAGATGATTTATATATCCTCACAAATATTTGTCTTCTCATCTGATTATAAACTGTTACTTTATCAGAGAAAATATACTTGTCCATGAAAGAAAAAAATAAGACCAAATTTCTTTCCTTGCTCATGGCTTTTGTTCGGGCCATCAAGGTATGAAAAGGTTGGAAAATTGCTTTAAAATGGACCTCAAAACATTTACAGTCCCATAGTTTAATTTGATTGTTTATTTCACAGTTCGTTCTTAGCCAGCATGCGTTAAAAGGATGCAGGAAATGCAAAGCTGAAGAGTAAGACTAAAGTTCTAGGCATTATTTTTTTCAGTAAACAGGAAATTCTGATTCTGATGAAGTCTTAGGATACAAGCAGACGAAAGCGCTTAATCATCTGGACAGTAAATTTTTGGTTTTATTGTATCGTGGTGTGTGGGTTTGTTTGGAGCTCTTGAATTGCGATTTCCTGTTTATTGATTATTTTTTTCAGGTCATAACTTGATCAGAAGTCTGGAAACAAAAACTGTAAAAAATACCTGAGGACATCTAGAATCCCCATGGCATATTTCAGTGATTTCCTACTTGGTTATTACAGTAGAATGTGCTAAAAAGTGTGTACTAAAAGGATACAGGAAAAAGCTGAAGAGTAAAACAAAATATAAGAAAATGTAGCCAAAAGTAACACGAATGATGTCAGCAGCCCATGATAGAGAATCCAGTGGCTGGAGGTACTGGGGAAGGTGGGTGAGCAGTGAGCAATAGAGCTTTAGGTACCATGAAGCACTTTGTCCTACGATGCTATTTCACCTATGGCCCTTCCTGTCAGTAGCACCTAGTTATCCTTGCTATTCAGCTGTTCTTGTAATGCAAGGAGTCACTTTCTATCCCTTAGTTATGGCATTAAGCAGGTATCTAGTCTGTTTGTACTGTCCCTTCCCTAAGTTTGCAGATGAAATAAACACATTCTTGACTTACTGATTTTTCTATGAATGTGATTTTGCAAATATTAAGCAAAATGTTCTTTTTTTTTTGGTTTGCTGGATTAAGGTATATTCCAAAAATGTAGAACTAATCAATAGATGAGTTTATTTTTAGTGTGCTGTTTCATGGAATATGACCCTATTTATATTGTCCCTGTAATTGCTCACACAGGAATATGCTCGCCAAAGTCACAAGGTAATAGAAAATTATCATGCTAAATGAATGTGAAAATAAGTTAACAACATAATCTGTAAACTTTACACTATAAATTCAAGATGAACAACCCCGTGGCAATACGACTGTTAAGAAAGTCTGGGCAAATATTTGTTACTGCTTCTTTGAAGAGATTCAGTTTATATCCTATGGCTTTTGAATGAGAAAAAGGGGGCTAAAATGTACCATATTCTAAGTCCATCCAGGACTCTATAAGATTCCATAATCAGTAAAGAATCACACAAAGTGACTTTTATTTGCAGAACATGTTTTATTAATATTACATTTAAACATTATTGTATCATTTTATCTGTAAATTGGTCATTTCCAAGAGAATTGGGCTGTCTGAGTCCTGTAGAGAGAGGCTAGTATTGTTTTCTAATAGTTCAAAGCAATGGATACCAAATTTATTTTAATTAAACCTAAGTCTGGTGTTTTTATATTAGGCCACTATAAATGACAAAGTTTCTTGTAGTAAGCTAACATCAGCAACAAAAAAACTTTAGCCTAATGTTCAGTTATCAGAAAGCTTAATGTGTTAGCAGATACCAGTCAAACAGAATAGAAAGATCAGAATATTAATAAAAAGGATGGGCTCTAAAGCTGACCTTTCTGATATGATTTGAAATTCAATAGTGTCCAGTTTGATCTTCAACCTTCTATACAAAATATGATGTTTTCCAGTTACCCCCCCCCCCCTTGACTCTCTGTGATATGATATTAAGGTGAATTTTAAATTCTGCAAGCCTACAAAATACCACTGCACAGACCAGAAAAGGCTTTTGTTAGATCAGTCAGACATATTTTAAAATCAGAGCAGTTTGGTCATACAAAGTCTTTAGAAAGCTAAAATGTAACAGGTAATTTAGAGTCAGATAAATAAATGGATTACAAATACCTACTCAATAATTTCTTAAAGGGTTTTCTCACTATACTAGTGAGACTACTGGGTTTATACTTCCTGAGTATTTGCTTAGGATGGCAAAACTAAAATATTTAACCATTTTAGGAGCAGAAAATAACTAAATATTAAACTGTTAACCAGCATTATTAGTGGGTAAACCAAGGATTGTTTTATTTGTGAATAAAAATGGCCAGAAAACCATCAGAACCCATATTAGATGAACTTTTAGCTTTAGCCACAGAGTCAAGTACCAGTTTAGAAGAAATGCTGGGAGAAGAAAAGTTGTAGATTGGAATAAATGCAGTTGTACCAACATAAAAGACCAAGAAGAAATAGTGAAGGCCATATTACTCTTCTAGTAAGACTTACTCTACGAAAAATGATTTTTCATTTAATTTTACCATACTTTTTCTGTATTTTTCTGTATTATCTTATGTGCTTGTACTGACAGTCTTTCCTCACGTGATTAATACTGTTTTTGTTTCCCAGTATTCCAGCATCAGGTCTGTAGGTGGAGAGTGAGGTCACCCACAGCAGGATCCTCACCCTGGCAGCGTCACATATTTTGTATGTCATACATTCCTCTTTCACGGCTTGTAAGTGCACTGCCTAAACAAAGCCTTCAGTGCTAGGCACATGGTTCAGGATTCCACACCAAGGCCCAGCTACAGTACTTCTACACTGCTCAGCAGGTTGTAGCACCTATTATTTGACCAACCTCTTTTTAGTGCATCACCTGGCATACATCTGATGGCACTTGTACAGCAGGTCTAGAAAGCACCTTGTACCTGATATGGCCAAGCTGTTATCAGACAGTTACTGCTATCATGCCAGGCTGATGTCACTGTGATCCTGGCATACTACTCAAACCAGACACGCCAGCACTGAAGTCGGGGCTCTACATCTTTATGCCACAGAACAGGATTTTACTGTTAATGTGCCCCAGTTTAACCTTTCTGTTACCAGACAACCTATTTCACCAGTTCAAACATTCACCTATAATTCCAGTTGCCAAAACCCATATGGCCTCCTCTTCCTCTTCCTCTCCTCGAATAGTGACCTACTTCCACAATCCCAAACAACATTTGAAAAACTAATTTCTGAGAATATTTATGAACTTTTTAGCAAATATGGTCTAGTAACCAATTCACAACATGGCTTTCATAATGGATACAACACATTAACTGCCATATACACAGTAACAGATAAACTGTTCATATCTGTGGAGAAAGGGTGGTGACTGGGGCTATCTTTGAGAGTGAAGATCAGTTAATACTCACAGAAAAAATGTAAAATCTTAGGATTCGATGGTATTACAGTCAAATGGTTTAAAATCTGTTTAGCTAATCAAACCTTTGTGATGTAGGAACATAAACTACCCACTAACATAAGCACCTTTTCAGTCAGAGTCCCACATAGCTATGTACTTAGTCACATATGTATTTTATGTTTTATTATTTTACATTTGTTTATTGGGGAAGTCCAACTGGGCAGGGGTTGCCCACTTTCAGCAGAGGCCCGGGGAGAAAATCTCCATACAATTAGGCAAAATACATGACACATATTCTACTACAAAATGCAAAAACAAGATACAGAATGTTCCATACATACATGACACCCATTATAATACAAATTACAAAGCACAAAATATAAAACTACAGTCTAGAAAGAAACTTGATAGTTTTGTCAAGGATTCCAGTTACAAAGATTTTTAGTTGAGACAGTATTTTTAAGTTGAAAGACTCGATGCAAAATTTTATAACATTGGTAAAGTTTGTATAACAAAGTGATACGTAAGAAAATGATATGGGTGTTGAAGATTTGAGGTCCTTATAATAGAATATATGGTGGATAATATGCCTACAGTTGTCTTATAGGAGTTAACATAGATCAGATAATTTTGTCAACAGTCTATCTCCTTGCTTATAAATGACAAAACAACAGCCATCCCTTCCTGTAACATCACCCTTTATGCTGAGGACATAATCTTTCACAGACATAATCCATCCTCCTCAGATATCCAAACTGTTCTTCAAAATGATTTCTCTCTGACAATGGCTTATTATTAACCATCTTACTCTAAATGTGGCAATTACATTCTTCAGCACCCAGCACAAGCTAACACAATCTCCCCAGTACATATGTATACCCAACAATAAGCCCATCTCTTCAGCAACTATCTTGGCCTAATTTTAGGTCTTGATTTTAGACCCTACTCTGGCATTCAAAACACACTCCAACTCAACCATTTCAAAAGTTACAACTCAACTTAACATTTCCTGCTCCATCTCTAAACACCTACCAAAAACAAAAACTCAGCATGCGCTGAATAGGAATGTCTGCATATCTAGATATGAGTATGCTCTGCCAATAATCTCCCTCTACTCCTGTTTCAACACAAACAAAATTCAAACAAAAGTTAAACCTATATGCAGATTTATCAACCTTTTCCCTGAAATGGAGCACCCTGCCTAACTCTACAGCAAAGCCAGCTCACTTCATTCTTCTTTTATCCTCATTTACCTTTGAAAGTTCACGTTAAATCTCAACATAAGAAGTATTACCAACAAGCTAACAGACCTACATGCATTCATAGCCCACTACAACCCTGATGTACTCACCATTACAGAGACCTGGCTTAAACCCAGTATCCAAGATGAAGACTTTCTCCCCCCAGGGTATAATACACTTAGATCTGATAGAACAAACAGGAAAGGAGGAGGAGTAGCCATTCTCTTTAAAAACACCCTTAACCTCCAGCTCCTGCAAACCACACCACCCACTTTTCAAAATGCTGAAGTCCTATTTTCTGTCCTATCCATAAGAAACACCAAGAAGATCAATATAATATGCTGCTACATACTTCCAGGCAACAACTCACTCATAATAGAAGACATCCTACACTGGAGAAAGGACAATCTACCTCAGGAAACAATCCTACTAGGAGACCTGTAACTCCAACTGCCCCTCTACACATATCAATCTATATGGGTTCTCTCAACTAATTGAAGAACCAACTAGAATAGATAAGAAAACAAAGATAGAATCCAAACTGGACTGGACACTAACCAACTATCCCAAATAAAACTATACAGTAGGCTGTCTCCCAGATGACCTAAGTGATCATCTCCCCACCTTCTTACTCCACAAACATTCCAATCATCCCAAACCAGTAGTCTATAAACTCGTACGAGATGATCGTAACCTTACCCCACAATACCTAAATACTGTCCTAAGCCACTGCAACTGGGAACCACTACGGACACTTGGGTTAGACCAGGCAGTAGACTACTTCAGTACTACCTTCTCTAACATCCTTAACAGTCTAGCTCCCAGCAGAAAGATCAGAGTTAAAGCCAACTATGCACCGTGGCTAAGTAGGGACACCAGAGCCTTACTAAAAGCCAGAGATAAAGCCTGGAAAATCTGGAAAACTGACAAAACACCTAGTTCCATGCAATACTATCAACAGCTTAGAAACAAGGCCAAGGCTGAATCCAAAATAAACAAACAAAACTATTTTCTTAGCACCCAAAGGAAATATTTAAATAATCTACAAAAATTCTGGCATGCCATTAACTCCCTACTAAAGCCAGACAAAACCACTACTCCAGCACCCAGCTCTACTAACAATACCCTAGACATAGCTTCTCAATTTAATAACCATTTTACTAAGTCCATCTTAGCCCTGTCCAGTCAAATAACCAAAAACAGTCTACCTCAATCACAACCCAACCTATCCCACATCACCCTCTCTTTCAGCCCATCACCAGTGCCCACCTCAACTATCAAAAAACTACTCCTAAAACTAAAGCCAACCACATTGGCAGCTGATAACATACCTGCTGCATACCTAAAAATGGCTAGTGACTCTCTATCATATCCTGTCTCCATCCTAATCAACCGCTCCATACTAGAATCCTACATACCCAAACTCTGGAAAGTATCTCACATAATACCTCTCCATAAAGGAGGTAACTCCTACGAATTCTCCAAGTACCAACCTATTGCCATCCTTTGCTCCCTATCCACAATTCTTGAGAAATGCATCTACTTGCAAGTGATGACATTTGTTAACACACATAATCTACTATCTACCACACAACATGGTTTCTGTCCATGTCACAGCACTACCACAGCCCTTCTATTCTTCACTAATCATATAAACCTTCATAGGAATGATAACAAATATGTATCAGCCATTTCCTAGACCTCTCAAAAGCATTTGATATGGTCTCCCACTCCGTTCTACTAGACTCACTAACATCATTATGCTTCACCTCCTCTACTATAGCCTGGTTCAGAAGCTACTTGTCTGACAGGCAACAATCAGTCCAGTGGAAAGGAACTCTGTCTACACAACTTCCAACCACCATAGCAGTCCCACAGGGCTCTATGCTGGGCCCGCTATTGTTCTCTATTTTCACAAATAACCTCAAATGCTCTACACAACATGCCACACTCATACAATATGCGGATGATTCAACCATGATCCGCTCTGCCTCATCTCCCACCACCCTACATACACTCACTCAAGATACCTTTAACTCAGTAGAAAAATGGACATCAGGTATCCAACTAATTCTAAATCCCAAAAAGACAAAACTGCTATTATTTACCCCTAACAGATAAATAAAAAACCCTCTCCTTTACCATAACATCTAAGGATGTCACCACCATCTCCCCTTCTAACCACACCAAACTTCTGGGCATTGAAATAGACAATAATCTCCACTTTGATGTTCATATCTCACATACCATAAAACTAGTACACAAAAAACTAGGCTCCCTATACAGGCATAAGTCCTTTCTCTCACAAAAAGCAAGAGTCACTCTAGCACAAAGCCATCTCCTCTCAACTCTATTATACGCAGCACCAATCTTTACCCAAATCAGACAATGTGACCTAGACAAACTAGAATCATGTTACAATAAAATAGCCAAGTTTGCTACTAACTCAGCCTATAGAACCCATCACTGTACTGCACTAAAAGAACTAAAATGGTTTGAGCTACCACAGCTACTTAACTATCACCAGCTGGGCACAGCCTACAATATTCTCAAATATCCTGAAAACAAACCCTCATTATCCAACCTACTTACTGTCTATACTGCAAACCAGTACCTAAGATCTAGTGAAAAATCTCTCCTCTCCATCACCAAGGCTAACAATAATGCAGGGGAGCGCTCTACTCCCACACCATTGCCAGAAAGTGGAACTCTATTCCCCTATCCATGTCCCCTCCACATCCATATTCAAAAACTCCCTCACATCACATCTTCTTAGCACCTGGTTATGCCCTTGTATCACATAACCCTACCCACACTACTATTAACTCCCCAAACTCTTCTCTGATCACATGCTGGATCTTTGATCCCCTGTAGGCTTGGTCATCTGAAAGGGTACTTTTAACTGTAGAATCTTACTTGATATATTTTCTTCTCTTACCAATGTATAACTGACATTGTCTTTTTACCTATGTTCTATATCTTCTTTTACCTGGAGTGTTTTATTAATTTCTTGTTATATTACTATGCTCAGCATACATGATGAAACCTGTTTTGTGTAGTATGCTGGATGCACTGTATTTGTATAACAGGATGCTGGAGCTTTTCTCCTCGGGCCTCCACTGAAAATGGAGCTGGTCCAGTCGGAATTTCCCGGTTAACAAATGTAAAATAAATAAAATAAATAAATAATAGTTTCTGCCTATCTCTTGGAGACAAGCTACTAGTCAAAATCTCTCCCTACTCTCCCAGGAACCATGAACATAATGCTTTGAACCTACATAGGCCTACTCTTCTACAATTATTTCAAAATTATCTATCTAATACTCATTCAATTGTTATCTCTATTAACAAATTGTGCAATTGTACCCAAGTCATGGCTGAAAAGGGTCCATGGACAAGTTCAGTTACTTAGTCAACAAAAGAAATATAAAAATTGAAAAAAAAAAAGAAAGTTTTTGTGTAGCTTTAATTTTCTGAAGAAGGGACCATTCATATTTAAATTTTACATAAAATAGCTTTTTAAGTTTCTTTTAATTTTATTCATGTAAGTTTCATTTGTGGATGATGGAAAACAGTTGTAAAATGATTATATACCATTTTATGTAGATACTTATAATTTCTACCACAACATCTTCCTTTTGTTTATATTCATATTATTCACAAGAGTTTGAATGCTATTTTAGCCGAATGACCTATATGCCTTGTAAAACAACACACTCAGGACTTACCGCCTTTCTGAAAGAGGGAGAGGCCATTCTGAGGTAAATTTGAGAGTACCCATCTAGTCATCAATTTATAGTTTGAATATATTGAATCATAGTATTTAGCCTGCATAGGAAATTTATTCCAGAGAAAGGGGAGGTGCTGGGTGATGACTCTATCTCTCCATTGTGTTCTCTTTATCTCCTGGTGAAGATTCAGATGTCTGGTTTTAATATCTGCTGTTCTGTTTGACTTAGTGAGATATAAGAGGCCAGGGAGAACTAGATCTCTAATGGCACTATAAGTGAGGCAAATATCCTGCAGCAGTCTGTAAGACAGAGTACAAGGACAGGGCTCTCAGCATCTCCTAGTAAATAAAGTTCTTGAGACCAGATATCATTTTGGTTAGGAGCACCTGGGGCTTTTTTGAAGTTGTTGATATGCTGAGTGAGGAAATGGGAACATTTGTAGTTTCTCTAATATACCCAAAGGGAGAGCTATAATCTATAATGGATCTGATTAGTGCTGCATATATGGGAATGATTATATCAGTGGATCTAGATGAAATACCTCAGTGGTGCAGCAGTAACATTGCCACCATACAGCAAGAGGTTTTCCAGTTCGATTCTCAGTTGGAGTGCCTTCTGTGTAGAGTCTGCATGTTCTCCCTGCATTCATGTTGGCTTTCCTCCATGTACTTCGGTTTCCTCCCACGTCACAAAGACATGCGTCTGGAGTGTTTCTTCCTGGGCCTTTGCTGAAAATTGGCTTCACTCCAAGTCAGACTTTCCCAGTAAACAAATGTTAAATAAATAAATATATTAGTTGTGCTAAGTAGAAGGACTTCTTGTCAACAGTTGCTATGTGAAGATCAAAGGAGAAGGCACTCTCAACCCAGGTCCCTGGGTTACCTTTTGTTTGGTAAGGGAGTGTTATTTATACTGCTTGGTGTGTGTAATTGTTGTTTTCCAAAAGAAACAATATTGCAATTTATAACACTCAATTTAAGTCCATTATCCATACACTAAGTATTAACTAGGATAAAGTCTTTCTAAATGGTACAGATATCTGAGGGGTTTTGGCAACCTTCTGCAAATTTAGTTAACCAGACATTCTGGTTATCAGTTTTGAGATCAGAGAAGTAGATGTAAATCTAGACAGGATCCCCCACCCCCACCCCCCCACCCCCTTGGGGGACTATTAGTTACCTTAGCACTAATTGAAAAGGCATCTGGCATGCAGTTTATATGGATTCTGCCTTTCAGAGAAATGGCTAGCCATCTTATCACATAAGGATCTATGTTTAAGACAGAGAGCTTCCTTATGATTCTGACATCAGGTATGATATTTAATGCTTTGGACAGATCAAAATAAGCTGTTCGAACAGCATGACCACTGCTGACAGCATGTGTGACCATCTTGAAGAAGTTAACAAGATTTAATAGGTGTGCTCTCCCCTTTATGAAGCCATATTGTTGTGGGTCGATCTTAATGAGTTTCTTGATATCATAATTACCGAGACTGGTTATGAGTACCCTGTCACTATACTCAGTATCCTACAGACAGCTAAGAGGTGACCTATGCCTGGCATACAAGGGATCTTCTGACCCAGTACTGATGGATTTACTGCACATTAGCAAGTCCAATGGTATCAGAAATACTTGATCTAGGGATGTAAAACTCTTCTGTGACATCAACAAAACATTTTGGACGGACAGGTATATCTCTCAGAGGATATTGCTGCTCTGGAACAGACTCCCCATCCACATTAAATGAAGTTCTTCCCTGCCCATATTCAAGCACAACTTGGATCTATGGATGGAAAACAGAAAATTTACCCCAGGGCTTCTCCCCCCATATGCTACTAATGAACAGAGACACCCCCTAAATGCTTTGTGCCATGCCTGGGCCCCCTCAAATTATCTATGGTATGATCCCAATTAGTCTCATTAAGGGGAATATATAATCATTGACAAAGAATGCTGAGGGGAGATCTATGTCTGGCATACAAGGCATTGTCAGACCCCACTTTGATGGACCTCCTGCATATCTGCAAAACAAACAGCACTAGAATTGCCCATTCTAAAGACTTAAACCTTGCCTGTGACATATATAGGACCTGCTGGAGAGACAGGTATGTATCCCAGAGACTACCCCATCTCTGGAACAGGTTCCCCATCTATGTGAAGCAGAGTTCCTCCCTAACCCAATTCAAGTATAACTTGGACAACTGTAAGAGGAACAGGAAATTCATCCCTGGTTTGACATCTATGTCTCTAGTGGGCACAGGCAGCCTGTAAATCTTTCATATCCCAGGCCCCTGATTGTAAGTGTTTCATCTCCTAAGCCCCTGCATACACTTATCAAGGGTAGCAGAGCTTGTCAGAAGTTTGGGATGCATGGCTAGGCTTAAAAAGGCCCTTGTGGTTATTAGTCTAGTAAACACATATGAACTTATGAAGGCCAGTTTCTAACCAAATCAGACAGGTTAATTTAAGCACAAACAGGGTAATTGGCTAAGCTTAAAATGGCTTGCAAGGGCAGATAGTCTAGTACTTACACATTAACCTATGAACCTGTACACTCCAGAGCTTTACAAATCAGACATGTACAGTTGATTGGTCTGTAATTTCCAAGGTCTGTAGTAGGGCTACCCTTGTGGACAGGCGCCCCCACAGCAGTGTGCCAGGATTTGAGAACACAGCCTGTGGTGAAATTTAGGTTAAACAATTTAAGGAGTGGTGATGTGTGTGTGTGGGGGGTGGTAAGAGATTCTGTGGCGAGAGGCATTTGAATAGGGATGTCAGGGGTGAAGTTTGCAGGAAACTTCTCCACTAGTATGCTTGCAATATCATTAGGGTTGCAATAGGAGTCCCCATTAAGGAACATTCAGAGGAAATGTGGGTATTATTACTTAGTTTCTAACATAGCTTAAGAAAAATTTGTAGTTATCTCAGCGATCAGTCAGAAGGGTTCCTGTTACTTTTGAAATTTTGAAAGCACATTTGTGATCCTCAGAATAGCAATACTGAGAATGCAAATCTCAATAATAAATACTACATAATAGATATCCGTGGTGGTGCAGCGGTAGCATTGTCGCCTCACAGCAAGAGGTTCTCCCGTTCGATTCTCGGCTGGAGTGCAGGGAGTGCCTTCTGTGTGGAGTCTGCATGTCCTCCCCACGGTTGGGTGGGTGTTCGAAAGACATGCGTAAATGGGTGTGCCTTCGTTGAAGGTTGAACGTTGAGCTGACACCTCGACATTTGTCAAAATCTACTGCCAATCATTAGCGGATCAGAGTTCTGCTGTGGCGACCCCTAATCGGGAAAAGCCGAAAGACAACAACAACAATATGTATTTAAAGCTGTGGTACCTCAGAGTATTGCCCTTACTCAAATGTACATCCTGCTCTGATTTAGAATATATAAGTAGTGGGCTTGTTCAAGATGCTGTGCCTACCTTGGAGGTGCAAAGGGTGATGTCTCTGCAAAAATGCTTTAATAGCTATGCACGGAGATTTGTTTTTTCTTGTTTTGTTTTGCCATTGGCACTTTATTTTCCATAGCTGCAGGATTAATAGTCATGGGTCCTACTTTTCTGATAAGCAGCCTGAACAGAAAGTATTTGTTGATACCACAAAATGCTGAATTAAGTCACTTTATAAAATTACACCCTTAGATGATAACAGTTTTGAGGGCAAAGATACAGAAAACTATTAAATATATAAGATAGCATTAAAACTGGTAAAAACAGGTTCTTAACTATGACACCTCATTTACTTAAAATTAGCATATATCTATATATCTATAGGCATATATAGATACAGATATTCATTTTGATGACTGTGAAAGCCCAATACATTTATTTCAACACCAAAATGTGATTGTTGCATATGCAAT
Organism: Protopterus annectens; assembly: GCF_019279795.1. NCBI lineage: Eukaryota > Metazoa > Chordata > Ceratodontiformes > Protopteridae > Protopterus > Protopterus annectens. The sequence continues at coordinate 143,074,143 of NC_056735.1, forward strand.
GCAATATTGTCTTCCATTCTATGTTTCCATGCCATGCACAAACACTTGATACTTCACAGGCATTGCTGATAATTTTATCTCTTTGTTAACCAGGTAATGTAAATCCACTAGACAAAGTGTCCCTTATCATGGGCAACATGATAGTACTAACAGGTTAAGTGACATGCTCAGAATCATGCAGGAGACAATTGCAAGTGGAAGGAATCAAACCCTGTACCCTTCAGACTACAGGAAACAGCTCATTAACAGGTCAAATCCCTAATCCTCTGCGGTATCTGCCAGATGATAAGCTAAATTATATAAAATAAAAATTGATGAAAATTTTAACGTGAATAAATGCAGTTAAAACATACATTTAATTGAAGTAATGCACTCTTCACTAGTAAATCTGTACATCACTGTCTCCAAACCTTTGTAGTTCCTTAGGTATGTAATAATAAAATTGTGTTTACAGATGCTTGCAGGCATTCTTTTTTGCTTCCTGAAAAGTAATTGCCGCCAGCACTGTTACCTGAGATATTATTTAACAAAACATTGGAATGTTGAAATATTACTGCTTTAATTTCCATGTCTTCACTATCTTAATGCTTCTTTTTTTTCCGGCAAATTTTTAATAACCACTGATTTAATCTACTTCCAAAGTAAATTAAAATTTAAAATTCATAAAAAATTCCATACTTCTTGTGTGGTTCATTTCAACCATAGAGAGGCATTCCATTACTGTTAGGAGATCAATCTTTTTCCAGCCTTAGTTTCAGTCAGTTTGCTAAGACCAGTTTCTGGGCTATGATTAAGCTATTACCAAGAGCTCCATGTACCATATTATAAACAGGGCATATGATAGGCCGAGCTGACTATCATTCACACAGTAGTGTTAGGCCAGCCTCTTTCTCTGCCCAATGCCTCAAAAGGACAAAGTACACAGAGTGAAAAGGTATCAGAAATCACCCCTGTAGTATCCAACAAGGTAATATATAATTAATATTAAAACCATAATAGGACTGTCAAAAACAGTCACTACAAAGTCTCGGCTAATCAATAATACGATAATGGTCCACCATGTCAAAATGCTGATGTGAGACCATGAAGGACAGAAATGGAATATTTCCTTTGATTTCTCAATCTAATGAGGACAGATCCAGCATTCTAACAATCCCTTAAACCACTTTTGAAAGGGACAGAGAAAACAAGACTTGGCAGGTGAGTTTCCAAGTAGAGTAACTCCACCTTCTCAATTTATCTTCACAAAAAGGAACATATGAGATAATTTCATCTTTTTCTGATATGTCTGTATTCAAATATAGCATCTTAAGCACTGGAATCAGTACTTCCAAGTGCTCACAGCAGCATTGCCAGGCTTGGAAATTAATGAGCCAAGCACCAAGAAGGAAGGTTCCCATCCCATCCCAAGGAAGATGTGATGCAAACATTACATCCTCATAATCTACTGTGTGAAATTTAATGCAAACAGGAATCAGCATTTGATGTTGTGGTTAACTGCACTGATAAGTGCACCAGCACACACACACACACACACACACACACACACACACACACACACACACATACACACAGCTGCAGAACATACAGTGCTTATATTTGCAGAATACGATTTTCGAGTTTCTAACTACTTTGATTGAGTTTTCACTTCAGCAGCAATCAAATGTTATCTCAGCAGAAATAGATCAGACTTGATAGATGCAGAGCTTGCTCATGATTTTTAGCTTATGAGTGGCCACTTAAACACATTTGAGATCTCAGGCAGAAATTCTACCCTCTTATCTGAGATCACTGAACAGTAACAGCTATAATGTAAATTCAGCCAAAGTTTGTCAACACCCATGCAGGAGAGTAGCCCACAAGTGATATTCAAGCCTTCTAAGTTCATAGGTTAGAACTAGGCTAACTGCCTTTGTGGGCCATTTTAAGCCTAGCTAATTACCCCATGTGAGAATCAAACCCTGCACCATATACTTGTAAGGCAAATACCTTAACCATTATGCCAACCTGCTACCTGTCCCCCATAGTTCTTTCCCATGTGAAATCTATAAAGAATCTGGCAAACTTTGGCTGAACAGTGACAATCATATTCATTGTGGCTCATGTACATCCCAGGTAGCATTAGTTAATCTCATTAAGGGCATAAGGAGAGCTATAGCTCTCCCCTGTTGTATACTGTGATACAGGTCAGCACTGGATCAGGATATCTTAGTATGTATTCAGGAAGGAATAAAGCAAGTGATGGTCATAATACAAAATGCATTCCACTCTCAGGTCCAGACCCATTTACAACATGAATGGGTGCCTTTTAATATGAATGACAGAGGCAATCATTTAAGAAAACCTCAAGTCTTTCATGGGCTGGTAAAATGTGTCATCTAATGGTGGTTCTTTGTCATTAATCCAAACCTCGAGATGTTAAAGTCAAACAGAATCAGCCATTTTGAATGACCCAATAATCAGATGATGAAAGCTATAAACTTTTACAGAAACACAATGACATCTCCTGATGAATTGCAGACAAGTAGTTATCTGAAATTGTGCCTGTCTTTATGATGCAGTCAATCATTAGTAGTAAGATAGTTCTATTCCTTAGAGCAAAGTAGGTCCAACACCCTCATAGCCACTACGTCCCTTTGTCTATCAGGCAATGTCTTCCTGGGAAACACATAGTAGCAGTAGCATACAAATGTGGACCAAAATATATCTCAAGCCATGCCTGAGTAATAGATACCAGGATGACACTTTGCAGTAGTTAAGGAATGAATTTAAGCTTATTATTTTATCATCATAGAATTAGTCAGCTCCACAACATAGATGGAGAGAAGCCAGTGATCCATATGTTGTGGGACTGATTAGCAGTCTCAGCACTGGGGATGCCAGACAGGACAGTAGATAAATAAATGGGTGAACCGACTTCCTCTTTTGGGGCGTGAAAGGGGGGCACATATCCCGGAACAGTTCCTCAGTGTAGACTGGAAGACCACAGGAGCATTTGCTTCAAGGTGGGAGGGGGGCAGAGTCATCTGCAGGCTTATGTCACTCAAAGAATTAAGTGAGAGTCCTGCACAGTGCTCATTGGACTCCCAGCCCCAGAAGTGCTAACTGGGTATGTGTGGGGAGCAATTAGGGATAACTTCACAAATAGTAACTTCACCTTCTGCTCTCAACTCCTACCCTGAGTGGAATGAATGGACATTAGGACTTATTCTATGAGGGGAAGACACTGGTTTGTGGAGTAAGTGGGGGATGCTTAATGAAAAGGTGTAGGGTAGGAACCAAAAAAAGTCATCACGGCATAACTTTATACTGTGAGACTACAGACAGGAGCAGAGTGCTGGAAATATGTCCAGTAGATGTACTTTATTCTATCATCATCACTCAGGTGGATCAGGCCCCCTCTTTGGACCAGTTGTACCCCAGTCAGTCTGTCTAATACCACTTGGCTAGAGATTTTTGGGAACTTTTGGGGCTTTTGTAGCTGCATGATATGTCTGTCTAGGTAGATGCCACAAAGAACATTGTATCTTATAATCTGTCTCCTTAGGGCTGAGTACACAGACCTGAATAAGATGCCTTTAGAAATTAGTTGGGCTAGACAGAAGGATTTGTTTGACATTCTGAGGGTTCTTAGGACTGAGCCTTGGAGTACACCAGCAATTACTTTCTGAAGTGGCGCCTTCCTGCTTGATTACATGGGTTATATATTTCAGAAGATTTACAATTCGTCAAACCACACAAAGAACTACATTAAAGTCTTTTAGCTTATTTGTAATGTCAATGTGGTGTATAATGTGAA
>NC_056735.1:143082941-143112941 GCF_019279795.1 Protopterus annectens
ATGAAACTTACAACAGCGATAGTTGTAAATGTTCGAAAATTCAGCATATCGAAAATCTGATTCACCGATTTTCAAACATTAATGTCGAAAAAAAATTAGATAAAGTGTAATGCAGGGGGCAAGCCCCCCTGCACCTCCCATGTGGAGGGCTGTGCCCCCCACATCCCCCCTATTTTATTATTCTAACTCCGAGATCACACTACAGTGGGGAAAGGAACCATTTTCCGATCACCACTATAGTGCAATCTGCCCCAGTATGTCAAATGTGCAATGAGCGAATCTCACTGTGCATTCGCTCATTGCACATTTGAACCTTTTTCCATTCGGCGTTTGCAAACTTTGCAAACTGCCTTTCAGAAAATTGCTTTTTGCCCTTGTGCCATACACACATGTAAAGGTAAACCATCACCCCCACCAGGTTGGACAAAGAGAAGGTCATGGTCAGCTGCCTGTTAGGTACCAGGATCTGTCAAATCATGCACCCACTCAAGTCACTCAGCAACAATTACCTTTTTAACTGTGTCACAGTACATGTTGGACTGAATAACTTGAGAAGTACCAATCTGAACTATATGAAGAGAGACATGACAGAACTCTCAGGTTATGTGTCCCAGGCAGGTATGTCCCTAGCTCTAAGCAGCATGTTACTTTCACCTAGGATGATGCCACAATACAGATAAAAAATGATTGATTTCAATAATTGGCTTAGCTTCTGGTGTCATTCCAGGAGGATCCAGTATCTGACATCCTGGGAAGACATGGTTGACAGACCACGCTATTTTGTCAGAGATGTCCTTCACCTGTCTTCTCAAGGCTTTTGGATACTGGCAAAGATGCTCTAGGGCTTTTTTTAGGCAATGTACAAACAAAAACTTCCAGCATAAAGAAATCCACCAGAGACAAACTGAAGGTCCTGCTGCTTAATGCTAAGAGCCTAAACAGTAAACTGCAATCTCTGGAAACACTCCTCACCTTGAAAGATGCTGACATCTGTGCAGTCACTGAGACATGGTTCAAGTCCACAGAGAGCACCGTGGCTGTACAAGACTACAATGCCTTTCACATGCTCAGACCTCAAAACGAGCATGAAAGAACCACAGGTGAAGGTGTATCGATCTTCATTAAATCCAAATACACCTTGAGACTGGTAAAACAGTATGACTCTCTTGAGCTAATCCAGGTCCAAATAACTATAAGCAAAATACCCTACCACATCTTTGCTAGCAACAGGTCTCCCACAATGAACCAGGAGAAACACATCACCTACCTAGACTTGCTAGAGTTACTCATTATACAACCAAACACCTTGATCATGGGAGATTTCAACTATCCTTCCACCGACTGGGTGACTTACATAAGCACAAATATAATCAATCTGCAGTTCCTGGATTTTGTTAATTCAAATGCCCTGGAATAGTTGGCCTGCACCCCCACAAGGGGCTCAAATGTCCTAGACCTAGTGCTCACCAACATGGGGGGGGGGGGTCAGTGCACTACCACCTGTGTATGTTGCCCTCCCTGGTAAGGTCAAACTATAAATCGTTTGAAGTAAAGATCAGACCTGACACCTTCACAGGAGCAAAAAAAATGAAAAATTTCTCCAAAGCAAACTACAACCTACTAAGCGATGGTATAAAAAGTTTCAAAGCCCCTGCTAACACAGCCAACAGTGACTTCTATGCAGAAGAGTACACAAATGCCCTATATAGCCACTTAAACAAATGCATTGACTCAGCTGTACCTGACAGGATTAATACCAGGTCCTCCCAAAAAATAAGCCACCCTGGTGGACTGTAAGTGTAAATAAGCTATATAACAAAAGAAAGAAACTGATATCTAAGAATAAGAGGGAACTTACTCAACAGGGGAAGAAGAATATGCCCCACAGCTTGAAGAGGCAAATCTGATATCATGTAAAGTCCACTAGGGCTAGTTACAAGACTAAATTAGCATCCCGTTGCTAAAGACAACCATGAGGCATTCTTTAGCCATATTTGAAACCTAAAAGGGAATGTCCGGTTGTGCGTTGAACTTATAGTCATTGGTACCACTAACACTGAACCTGAGGAAATTGCCAACCTGCTAGCTGACAGATTTGGCAATAATTTCACCCCCATCCCCACCAGCCATACCTCAAATCATTCTTGAAACCAGTCATCTACTAAGTATCTTCAAAGAACAGGTCATACAAGCACTCTCCAAGGCCAAAAACATGGCCTCTATGGGACCAGATAATATGCCAGGTTGCTTACTAAACAATCTAAAACAAGACCTAGTGGAACCACTTGGCACTCTCTTTAACTAGAGCCTGAGCACTGGTTTTGTTCCGGCAGAGTGGAAAACAGCAACAGTAATCCCCTTGCACAAAGAAGATTCATCAACCGATTCAGGAAACTATCGACCCATAAACCTAACCAGTCTTATCTGCAAGACCATGGAAAGAAACATCAGGGGTCTTATCAATAAGAACACAGGTGACCTTTAAACTCTTGTTTTTGTCAAGGGTAGATCTTACTCATTAATCCTGGTGGACTTCTTTGAGAATGTAACCAAAGCCGTGGATGAGGGCAAAGCAGTACATACTTCCTATCTTGATTTAACCAAAGCTTTTGATACAATCCCCCACTCAGGGATCATTGAGAAACTCTCCCAGCAGGGGATTAACCCATACATCACTAAATGGGCAGCCAACTACTTCACTGACATAACACACACTGTCAAAATTTGGGATTCCACCTCTACCAGTAGACCATTTACCAGTGGGGTACCACAAGGATCTGTGCTGGGCCCTTTACTGTTTGGAATCTATTTATCTGAGGTCCAGGTGAAAGTAGATGGCTTGTGGCTGAAACAGTTTGCAGAGGACTGCAAACTGGGTGTAATCAGTGATCTCCCAACAATGTAAACATACTACAGAAGGGGCTGACACAGACAAATGATTGGTGCCAAAGTCACTAAAACTTAACACAAAAAAATGCTTCATTATCCCCTTTGGCAAAGAAGTAGCCCCTACTAATTATGATATAAATAGCACCCCTCTAAGTTCAAACCCAGTGATGCTAAACTTGGGAACACAATTTGATAGCAATCTAAACTTCAATCACCATGTGTCTATAGTGGCAAGGAAAGCCTTCTACATTGTGAGTCTCATAAATAAGGTATCGATTCAAGACTAAGGAGGTTATAACTCCGCTGTACTCAGCCCTTATCAGACAACTAATTAAGTACAGTGTTCCCTTTTGTATGTATCTCACCAGATACCTGCAGCAACTGGAGAGACCACAGAGGTTTCTAACCAAGAGAAATTAGGGCCTCCAAAATGTCACTTGCGTGAAAAGACTGAAAGCCTTGCCACTGTGCTCTGTATCATACAGGCTGCTGAGAGGCAAACTGTGCCTGGCCTACACAGCAGTCTCTGACCCTGGCGTTATGGAAATGCTGTACATCCGGAAATCAAATTTCAGGGATGTCAACCATCCATCCATCCATTCATACATACATAAATAGGAGAAACAGATATATCTCCAAGAGATTACTATTCCTCTGGAATAAGCTCCCACTTCACATGAAGCAGAGCTCCTCAATAACTCTATTTAAGCACAACCTTGACAATTGGATGGGTGACTGTAAATTCATCTTGGGGGGTGGCACATATTTTTCTCATCGACAGGAGTAGTCAGTGCTAATCATATAATTGATCTGCTAACAATGGCCATCTAACTGTGGTCAATTAGGGTACATGGGTTTTTACAAGGCTAGGCTTGTAAAGGCCCTAGGGCCATTACCCTAGTAACCTCCTATGAACCTACAAACATATAAACATAAATTCTTATATGGGGTTTTATGTAGTAGTTTATTTATTATTTATTTATTTTCTTTAACATTTGTTGACTGGGAAATTCTGACTAGGACAGAGCCTATTTTCAGCAGAGGCCCGGGGACAAATTCTCCAGATGCATGTCTTTGGAATGTGGGAGGAAACCACAGTACCCAGAGGAAACTCACATGAATGCAGGGAGAACATGCAGACTCCACACAGAAGACATCCTAGCCAAGAATTGAACCAGAGAACCTCTTGCTGTGAGGCAACAACATTGACCGCTGCACCACTGTGTTGCCCGGTAAAACTCAGATGCAGATAGAAAAGCCTATACTAAAATGAGAGGTATTCTGGTCTAAGCAAAGTCATATAGTGATAAGTGAATGGAGTTAACATAAACTTAAAATGTATTGCAGGTGGAAGAAATATGGCCCAGAATACCATTCACAGGGCTAGCTGAACTGGGACTCCCGAAGAACTGTGGCAGAACTCTTTACCTTATGATTTTTTTCAGCTGAGCATCAGCTGTCAGCAGCTCCTGTCCTCATTCACTGGGTCTACCAGACAGGCTTAGCCCCTCCTAGTGATTAACTCAAGTCCAGAGCTGTGAGGGGATCAACAAATCTGGTACAGTGTCATATGACTGTTGGGAAGTGTGCTCTAACCCTCTTCTACCTCATGGCAGCCTTGTAAGACCTACAATTGTTGCCTTTGGAATGCCTGCACACCCTCTTAACAAGATGGTATACCACTTGTAGAGTGGAGCCCATCCTTGTCTTAACACTACTACTGCAGTGAATATACGCCACCTTCCTCCAACATGAGCAAGCTGGTATTGGCTGCAGACTATCATCCTCCCCAATCTGTTCCCACCAGCACCCATGCCACTATTCAGATAAGGGTCTTCTCTGATGTAGTAAGGACTTGATCCCTCTGCACTATTGGATCGCATTAGCTTATGATTTCTTGAGAGAAATTTTATTCTGTATGGCATATCTAATTGCTGGTTGACTTTGCTTGTACCATACGAGAATGTGCTAGCAAGTGTAGGTGACCAAAAAGTACATCTTATGGCCAGTTCAGTTACAAACTTATCAAAAAAAAGATTGATCCATACATCCATACATCCATCCATTCATACATACATAAATAGGAGCAAATGCAGCAGTAATGTACATAGATGAAGTTTTAAATATTTTGCCTCAGTTGTTGTAGTGTGCAGAATATTATGAATACAATATCCTGTCCTATTTTTTATCATTTTCCCTTTTATCTTATTTGTATTTTATTAGAACTTTAATAAAAATGAATGCCCCATAACCTTCCTTAAACTGGAGCCAGCATCCCCATTGAATGCAAACACAAGTCATGTGCAGGAATTAATTTTCCTTGCATTTTATTTCCTGTATATATATTTTTAGATTTCTGTGTTCTGTCACTTACAGGACATTCCTTTTCTGTATCTGCTTCCACATGTGCTAAGTTGTCCCCCACATTTTCTTCTTTTTTTTCATAACTTTTGCTTGTCTTCTCCTTTCCTTTTTGCTGTAATAGTGCAGTAAGTCTCCCCTTCCAAACATAAGAAATGTTTGCAGAATTCTTGTTTTTGTTTCAAGAACTATCTGCTGTTTGTCTCTTCTTCCTATTGTGCTTGTGGCCTAGTCGGTTAATTCACTATTGCCTCATTCAAATCTTATATAATTCCTGCCATCTTTCTTTTATTTCTCCTGTTGTTATCTTCTTTTTTCTTCATTTTGTTGTCTGTCTCACTTTTTTTTTTTTTTGGTCAACAAAGATTTGCCCTCACCAGTTCACACTCAAGATTCCAGCATCACACAGGTCTGTTTCAGATTTTGCTTCTATGTCACTTTTATACTTCTTTTTCTTATCCCCTGGTACATACTAAGGTGGTAGGGCAGTTTAACCACTCTTAGTGAGAGCTACTTCTTTTTCTTATCCCCTGGTACATACTAAGGTGGTAGGGCAGTTTAACCACTCTTAGTGAGAGCTACTTCTTTTTCTTATCCCCTGGTACATATTAAGGTGGTAGGGCAGTGTAACCATTCCTAGTGAGAGCTGAAGGTAAAAAGACAACATTCCAGGCTTAGCAAAACCCTGTTATTGAGCTCTTGCAATGTTGTTAGAACCAGGCTTGAAGAGCAAAAAAAGGCAATCTTGAGATATCAGTAAAGATATACACACATAACAGCTCTTTGTAACTCTTTTAGACTTCTGTGAATACAGTCTGTTAAAGTGTTATCATAACACCTTTCTAGAGTTCCCAGGCTGTCATTTGAGAAGCCACAGCTCTACTGGTCCTTAATTGATTCCACAACATGCAAAGGATGGTCAGGACTAGAAAGGAAATATTATGTACAGAATATGTAATGCTTCTTTGCAACACTTTCAAAACAAACACCTTTTGCTAAACTGCAGCTCCAGTAGCTTCTTGGTACAGACCCTTACTCAGACTGTCATTGAAGCCGCTGCCTAAATGACAGATATTACTGCTTTATTACTCTCGGGCGATAATCATACCCCATAACAGTTACAAGTGAAGCACCCAGTCCCTTCACCTCCACCTCTGCTACAGCTTTGGTCAATCCATCCATTCTACCGCCCCTCCCACCCCAGTTTGGACTGCATTTCCTAGTCATACGGCCAGCAATTCTCTAAAAATACAGGCTGTTTAGTTAGTTAGCCTGTGTCAGATGTGATGCATTTATTCTGAATTCTCTGCTCAGCACATACATGTAGTGCAGTCCAGCATCTTACACAATCCAGCATGCATCAGGTGTAAATGTGCATCTGATAATTTCATTGTTTGTGATCTGAATGATGATGGCTGATATGAGAATGAACCAGAACAAGCAGCAAACAGCTGCACATATATTCATTCATGAAGCTGCTGTGCATGCCTGCCACTAGGACTTTAATACCCACAAATAATAATATAATAATAATTTCTGGTGTGCATAACTCTAACCTAGTCACACAATCAAAACAAATGACCCTTTGTGTATTTAATTAATAACGACTAAATAAATACATTCAGTAAGAGGCTATCGGCAGATGCCATTTGAAACACTAAAGGAAAATTAGAGGTTGAATTTGAGACAATATTTTAAATCTTGTCCTAGGTTCCAGTGTAGTTTTGGTGACTAGTTTAAACTGAAATCTACTCATAAATGCATCTACCCTTAATCTGGAAGATATCAACCTGATTTTGTTTTTCAGATTATCCATCCTTGACCCAAAACAAAACATGATGGTAGTATATTCTCTTTTTTCTTCAAGCTATCTTCTTTATCAAGAGATAATAGTGTTATATTTAATCCAAACATCCATTGGATTTCTACTAAATATTTTAAGTTTTCTGCAAGTAAATTTAACCACAATGGATATTTTATTTAGCTGTGAAATGTACTGTTTATTTACTAAATTTTCTAGTAACTGTATGGAATGCATATATGCCTGGAAAATGCTGTACATTTTTTTGTGATTTTTATTGTCTTTCCTTAGCTGTTTCTTACCATCACATCAGATATCATAGCTGATAATATTTTGGAGTTTAAGGAGCTAGAAAAGCAGAGAACCATTCATACCATGGTTTTCTATGACTGACATAAACTCTTCCTGGAAGAGGGAATAATCTCACTTTTTAATTATTATTATTGCTTATTTTATTTTAATTATTTTCGAGTATCCTTTAACTTTGCTAAGGAAACAGTCTGCAACCATTTTGTGATAGATGTGGTAGCATTGCTATGTTTAAATGAAATCCTGTTAAGATTTCACTTGGTTTATTTCACATAATTATGAACTCATTATTAGCTGTTACCAAGAAATTAAGTTAATTTTATGATACAGTGAACTACTTAGAAAAAACATTTTCTTACACTGTGAACCAAAGCCCCAAATTCATTTTATGTTTTGTACAGGGTATCTAGATTTGTTGTTTCTCTGAGAACCTGGGCAACAAGGCATTTACATCATGAAGATCAAAGACCAGACTCATTTCTTGAAAGATTTCGAGGGCCTGAGCTGAAGGAGGTGTCCAGCAGAGAAAGTAACAATCAATCTGGATTGGGTAACCCGGAAAGGTCAGGCAGAGCAAAAAGGTAAGCTAAGAATGATAAACAGCTCTGAATATTTTCTGGATTTGTAACAGACTCACAGGTTATTTGACTAATTTTATTATAGTGACTATTCTGTGTTAAAAACTGCAGTACATATAACACTAAGAGCCATGGGTGCATTTTTTTCCACTGCAGCTGTTTCAGACTTTTTACCAGTGTAAATATTGGTCGATAAGTGTGTATACCATTTAAGCCCATATGCAGTTGTAGTTATTGTACTATTCTTTGCCTTTTTGGACTAATACTCTGCTTTTTTAGGGTTATGCAATAACTTAAAATAATACATTTGTATCTAAATAGACACCTTATGACTGAAGCCTATCCCAGCCGGTAGAAGTCTTAATTCATGGAACCACTCACAAACACGTTACCAGTCACTGGACACAGACACACACTGTATTTATATAATTTAGATGACTGCCATTTCAACTTGCTGGCATGTTTTTGTGATCTGCAAAGTGTACTACATATGGCATCCAAACAGATTCAGACAAAAGGAAGGCATAAGTTCCTCACAGAAAGCACTTTAGATGAGAGCCAAATTGTGAACAAAGCTCCGTGGAGCAGAAATGCTACCTACTGCACCATTACAGAGACAGCAAACTATAAATCTGAAAGCAATGCAGTTAATAAAAAAAGAAAGGGTCTGCTTTGAAACATCAGTGACTAACTTTTGCCTAACTTGATGCCTGACTTACTGACCAGAGATTCTGCTCCTGCACCCCAGTCTATGTATACTCATTCCAAGGTTGCACGGATTGTAGAAAGGGAAGAAAATGTACTCCCTTTTCTCTGGTGCAACCTCAGAGATTGTACATTTAGAGAACAGGGATGTGAGACCAGAGACCCCACACCAGTGCATTGTTAACTAACTTATGATGTCATATATAATAGCAAATGGTTTCCTATTAAGTAAGCAAACGCTTAATATAGTGAACGCTGTTTAATTGACAGCCAAATGTTGAAATGGCAAAATCCCAAAGACACGGAACAGCGATTTTTTTCCAGGAAAAAAAATCACTGGGCCGTTTTTGGGACTTTGCTGTTTCCTCCACTGCAGTGCGATCTCGGAGTTAGTATATTTAAGTAAGGTGGGTGAGGGGGGCAGAAACCCCCAACTTATGTTGTGTTTGGGTTTTTTTTTTTTTTTTGCGGACCAGCAATTTTTTTCCCTGAAGAAAAAAATTGCTGTTCCGTTTGTTTGGAATTTTGTGTTTTCATTTTTTTGGGTCGATTATACAGCGTTCGCTATTTTAAACATTCACTGTTATAATATAGACCCATAGCAAACTACCCAGTGACAAGTCACCAGTAGTAGATCATGTTTAATAAGGGTTCCTCTGTAAGGTCAAGTAGACAAAAAAAGAAATGTAGTCTGAGGAAGATTCTAATCAAAGATCTCAGGTTAATGCATGCATATGTATTATTTTGGTTGGTCAATATAAGTCCAATAGGATGAGCTATTATTTAAATGGATTTAACTTACTTGAGGCTGCAGCATCGCAGTTAGTTATATTAGTTAAGGAATGCAGAGGGCTAAAAACTTCATTTAGCTACTGGTTCAATGCAGTAAGTTCATTTGGCCACATATTATATATACAGAGCTGTAAATTTATTAAGCAACATCCCAGGCTTTAAGGTTAGCTATGTAAACATCTGGTTGTTGGTAAGCTGAAACATGGTTCCACCACTCCAGTGACCAACTGGAGTGTGTTAAAATGGGCTCAGATAGAGGGGCCAGGAGAAGAACTGGATGGACTGGTAAATCAAGACATGGTCAGTACAGTATGCTGAAGCTGTCAGTCTGTAATAGCCAAATGAGACATGAGCCTTTTAAAAAAATAGCATAGTTTTGGTATATGTTGGTTGACCCTACTGGTGTGCCTGGATCAGAAGATAGCTTGATAGAGACAAACCAGTTTTGCACATGTTACTTAGGAAGCTTTCAGATGGATTAACCACCTCATTGAACAAAGTTAGTAGCAAAGTGATAGGATTTTGTTATAACCACTGCAAGAGGAAGTGCTGGGATGCAGAGTTGCCCTAATTGCTGACAGCATCTATGGAATGTTGACCTGAGGTTCTTATCAATGACAATACATGTGACAGATGCCAGGAGCTCTGACTGTTTGCAGTGTATTTGAGGAGGGAGAAACAGTGGACATCGGTCACTGACTAATAGGGGGAGGAAAGCATGACTGCTAACATGATGTGAGAAATGGAGTATAGGGTCTCTGAACACATGGGATAAATGTGATATAATGGACTCTTATAACTGCCAGACTGCTGAAGGTGTACTGTTGACTTTCAGACTTTCAGGATGTGGGCAAGATAAGTACATTGAATACTACTGGCACAAGAAGAGGGCTCACAGGTACCGTCAACTTTTTCCTGATTATTGGACATAGGGGTATGATGAATGACAGAGAGGAGGAGAACTCTGTTAACAGACAAGAGTGCAGAATGCCACTGAGACAGAAGGAGCACTCATAGACTCACAGGCAGCCTCAACTCTTTATGATGAAGGGACAAATGTGTGTAACGACTGACAGAAGTGAGGGGAAAATTGTTAACAGGCGGTGGAAGGCCTGTTTGTCAGGTATTTCTGGTACACATTAACTGACCCTCTGGTAACAGCAGGGATGCCTTTGAATTTTGAATGTCCTCTTGTGTTTGCATATTAGCAACACTCTTAATGTTGCAGCACTAGAGATGGATGTAATGAAAGTTCTCAGACTGCATGGCATCTACTGATATCCCTTATGAGTGGGGTGCACACAAGCTTAGCGTAAAGGATTAGTGCTAGTTGTATGGCATAAACTGCAGTCTGATGCCCCAGTATAGCACTGCTGTACTTGAACCTGGGAAGTAGATTACCGACATGGTCCAGTAAGTCCTTTTGAATTGCTGTGTGTTTTTAAGAAATAAATAATATTCCTGATGCTAACATAGCTAACTGTTTTCAGCTTTCTTTACAGGAAGTTTCCGTAAGGTTACACACTGAAGACTTGTTTATCTGGGGTCTTTCTGTTTGTTGCTGGCTTTGTCATTTTGCATGTGACATTTGTACCCTTTGTCTTGTTTGTTGTTTGGGATATTTTTGCAGTCACCCTAATGTTAAAGATATAGATTTTTCAGAGAATGGTTAAAGTACCCACTTATAGGTTCATAGGTTCATAGGTTCATACTAGGCTATCTGCCCAAGGGCATTTACAAGCCTAGCCCATAGTTTTGTGGCTTACGCCACCCCTTTAGTATGGGGAACTATACCCATTATTTTGCTGTGCCTCTGTCGAGCAGTGACACTGAGGTGATCCCTGGGGTATATCTGCGATCTCCCATCCATTGGTCAAGATTTTTCTTGAACAAGGCCAGCGAGGTGCTCTGCCTCACATATACCGGGATTTTGTTCCACAGCATAGGGAGTCTTTGGGTGATGAATCTATCCCTCCAACACGTCCTATTAATAGCCGTGTCCAGGTTTAAGTCTCCGCCCTTGTGGCTCTGATGGATCTAGATTTTTGAGGTGAAGCATATTCATCAAATCTGGGTTTGACATGGCCTTGTATGTTAGGCAAAGGTCACCTCTGAGCAAGCGGTGGCGACTGAGTAGAGCTGGAGTTCTTTCAGTCGGGCAGCATAGGACAGATGTTTGAGACCCTTTATCCTTTTGGTGAGGAACTTTTGTGGCCTCTCAAGCTGCTGCAAGTGTCGGGTCAGATACATTCGAATGGGGCATTATACTCAATCATTGGTCTGATGAGTGATGAGTACAGGGAGACTATGACCTCCCTTGATCTAGACGAGAATCCCTTCATGATAAGGTGGGCAATGTAGAAGGTCTTCCTAACTAATTTGGCTACATGGGTGTCGAATGACAGACTACTATCAACCTGTGTCCCTAGGTCCCTGATAACTTCTTCTGTGCTCAGTGGATTGCCACCTATTTGGTAGCTAGGGGTAACCTTGTTTTTCCCGAAGGGTATGACTATGCATTTTTTGGCATTTAACTTTAGGCCATGGCTCTGGCACCAGTTATCCGTTTCTGTGAGACCCTTCTGTAGGATATCTGTGTCAGATGTGTTTTCTACTATGGCGCCCAGTTTGCAGTCATCTGCAAACTTTGTCAGCCATAACCCTCCTGTGTTTGCTTGTACTTCAGAAAAGTAGATGCCAAACAAGAGTGGGCCCAGGACTGAGCCCTGTGGTACACCACTTGTGACAGGCTTTGAGTCTGACATGGCGCCAGCAACTCTGACCCTGTGGGTTCTGTCACTCAGCCAGTTTGCAACCCATCTTGTGATGTATGGGTTAACATTTAAGCTGATGAGTTTTCAATGATACCCGAGTGGGGTATTGTATCGAAGGCCTTCGCCAGATCTAGGTAGGCTGTATGGACTGCCTTTCCCTCATCAATGGCTTTGGTGACTGTTTCGAAAAAGTCAACCAAGTTTAGAAGGCATGATCTGCCTTTGACAAAGCCAAACTGGGATGGATCAAAAGTCTGCAAATTCCCTATGTCTTTATTTATGAGGTCCATTATGATCCTCTCCATGGCTTTGCAGATAAGGCTTGTCAAGCTAATGGGCCGGTAATTTCCAGGGTCGGTGGAGGCACCGCCTTTATGAAGTGGGACCACAGTTGCAGTGCGCCACTCCCTGGGCACGTATCCAGAGGTAAGACTATGATTAAACAGCTGTCCTAGCTGTGGGTTTAATTCATCGTTTAGTTCGTGGAGCACACAGCCGGGGACACCATCAGGTCCCATGGATGCTGTGTTTTTTGCTTTGGCGAGAGCAGTTTTCACTTGGGTGTTGGAGATGTTTGGGGGACTGCAATCGCTTGGTATAGATATCTCTCCTTTTGGGGGGAGGGGGAGTTTGCACTGAACCTGTCAGCCAGTATGTTGGCAATGTCTGTAGGATCAGTAATCTTCACATTATTTTGAACTAGTTCTGAACATATCTGGGAGTTTCCTCCCAGGTTTCTAACATAGCTAAAGAAGGCCTTATGATTGTCTTTTGAGTCTTTAGCTATTTTTCTCTCAAAATTTGCTTTGGATGATTTTATGAGGGCTCTTAGTTTTTTACTTATAGTGATCAAGGGTGTCTTACCTTTTAAGGATTTTGCTCTATCTTGTAGTAGCTTCCTCCTTTTGTTGTAGAGTTTGTTTATGGCTGGGGTCCACCAGACTGGACGCTTGCCTTTGGTACAAAGAGTCTTTGTTTTGCTTGGGATTGCCTTATCCATGCAGTCCTGCAGGTGCTGGTAGAAGGCATTTGTAAGTGATTCAGCGGCTTGAATACTGTTTTCCGCCGGCTCGGGGCCTTAAAGGAGACCACACTAGTCTTTAGAAGTGTGAAGTCGGCTTTCGAGAAGTTCTTTACTGTGGTCTTTTTTATTTCAGGTGGGGGTGGGATGAGGACCTCCAGCGAGATTAGTTTGTGATCTGATCTCACCAGTGAGGGGTATACTTCGGTGTTGAACATAGTGCTCCCATGTTCGTGATGATGAGATCAAGTATGTTTTCTCCTCTTGTGGGGATGGTGACTAGCTGTTCCATGGCATTTGAGTTTATGAATTCCAGGAACTTTTGGGCTAGGGTGTTTGGGCTTGAGTAGTGTACCCAGTCTATATTAGGGTAATTGAAGTCACCTAGTATGATGGTGTTTGGTGATACATTTATCCCCTCTAGTGTTTTCAGGAAAGCCATGTGAGGTTCCAGAGTTTGTGAGGGTGGCCTGTAACATGCTACAATTTGCAGAGCAGTCTTGCCTATGGTTAATTGCACCTGGATGGTCTCCGATGCATCGTGCGTTGCCACCAGTCTTGAGGTGTGGGTGTCCTTGATGAATATGGATACCCCCCCTCCTTTCTTGGTATTGTCCAGATTTTGGGGCCGGAACGCATGATATGAGGTATAACGTGATTGTGCTGGGGTGCTCTCAGGAGCCTTGAACCAGGTTTCTGTCACCACACAGACATCGATGTTCTCCATACTGAGAAGGGCCTCGAGTGCGTGCATTTTGAGATTAAGACTTCTGGCATTGAGCAGCATTACCCTTAGTTTGTTTCCTTTTTTGTGTTCTAGGGTGGTAGGTTTAGAATTTGAGCCTTGCCTAAAAAAGGCACTATGGGGGTGGCAAGAGCCTTTGCCAATATCCGGAATCCCAGGGGTGACAGGTGCAAGCCGTCCCTTGCGAAGCAGCGTGGCTTGTCCAGCATGTCATCCCAGGCAGACAGACATTTGATCCCCTTTGAATGACACCAGATTTTAAGCCAATTGTTAAAGCTGATCATCTTATCTCTGTATTGTGGCATCATTCTTGGTGAAGGTAGGATACTGCTCAAGGTCAGGGTCATACCTGCCTGGGCTACATAATCAGAGAGCTCTTCAATGTCTCTTTTCATGTAGTCCAAGGAGGTACGTCTCAGGTCGTTTACACCAGCGTGGACAATGACTGAGTCGTATTTGTACCTGCTGTTAAGCAACCTTGAGTGCTTGCGTTATGTGGCGGATTCTAGCGCCCGACAGGCAGCTTACTGTGACCCTTTCCTTACTCAGTCTGGTGAGTGGGACGTCAGTGTGTCTGACTATGGAGTCACCAATGACTAGTGTGTCTGGCATTGTGTTTGGCCTTAAGGGCTGTGACTGTTTGACACTCTGACTGTGAGGTCTATGTGTTTCAGGTGTTGTGTTCTGAGGTGGTGGTTGTTTGGGTGTCTGCTTTGGTGGCCTCTGCTGTTTTGGTAGATTTTTGATCAGAGCCTCCGAGTATGTCTTTGTGTGTTTATGTGTATGATTTGAGGTTGTGATGGTACTATGTGAGACTGGGTCTATAGTGTGTGTGGTAACCTTTTCCTCCTGACTGGTCTTGCCAGTCCTATGTTGAGAGAGCTCAGCCTCCAGTTTGGCCGTATAGTTGCATCTCTCGCATGTATTTGTGTTTTGTGGGAGGAGGAGAGGGTTGTCTGTGTACATGAGGCAATTGTAACATTGCCTCAATATTCCCAGGTTCACCAGCTGAGTAGGAGAGGACACTAGCAACTGATCCCTCGACATGCTAGAAGGACTAGACAAAAAAAACTTTAAACTAGATTCCGTGGGACGTGGGTGACCGAGAAATGGGGGTTTTCCTTTTTTGGGGTGCTGTCTATAAGTGTGCCGTATCAAGGTAATAAGTACTGTAGGATCAAGTGCTAGGTTAAACAGATAGAGAATAGTCTACTTGGAGTCAAGTAGAGATGATCTTTTTAGTTATAGGATACGCTGATTAGATCAGTAGTATAGTTTGAGGAAGGTAGTTTTAAGGGAAAATTTGAAGAGTGGACTTTAGGTAGCCCGAACAGTTTAATCCTGCTTAACCGGCGCTGCCCTAGTGTGCAACAGTGGCAACTCCGCTTAAATCGCTTAACGCGTATAGCTGCTTTATACCAGGGGGCTGGAAAAAGCTGGAAACTGGCCCAAAACGACCAATAAACTCCTAGTTTCTGGCTGAAACCTCACAAATCTGGACCAAAGGCAGCTCAATGCTTCCCACTCTCACCGGTAAGCAAGGCAACTTCCCTCTCCCCAAATAAGGCAAGGAAACAGTACTCAGGAACCACAAACAAAGCCCAGGAATCAGCAACTCTGAAGCTGGACAATCTAACTCAGTAAAGTAGGAAAAACAAGAGAATATATTTTTTTCTTTTTTTTTTTTTCTTTTTAGAGACAGGCAGAAACAATTTACAGCAACACTTATAAATGCTATTAACCAGCTATTACAGCTAACACAGAGGAAATGCTACAATACAGATAACAAGTAACAAACGACGATTACAAGTGCAGATTTAAGTTAAATGCAATAAAAAACAGTTGCAAAGTAACAGAACAGCAGGCGAAATGCAGTCGCTAATTTTTCAGAAGTGTAAGGCAACAGAAAAAATACTTATTATCCAGAAAAGTCGCTTTTTCTGCTCTCTGTAGCTCGTATAACTCTGCTGGCCCACGTGGAGTCTGTGCTGAGTAGGTACAAGCTAGAAAACGCGCGTATAGCGCGTTTTATACCAGGGGGCTGGAAAAAGCTGGAAACTGGCCCAAAACGACCAATAAACTCCTAGTTTCTGGCTGAAATCTCACAAATCTGGACCAAAGGCAGCTCAATGCTTCCCACTCTCACCGGTAAGCAAGGCAACTTCCATAAAAAGGGTGAAACATGCTTTATCTAGCACTTCTGGGGCTTGGCATTAAAAGCCTGAATGCATCACTAAAGATTCAAAACAAAAATAAAAATTCTGTGAGCATTTAGAAACCTTAGAATTGGAGCACTTGGATGTCCTTAAGGTGTCATTTGTATATATCCCAAGGGCATCCTTCAAAGGAGGTTTAATGTATTACATAGTGAAAACTCTGGTTTATCTGGGAGTTTTTCTGTTTGTTCATGGCTTTGTGGCTTTTCTGTTTAACCTTTTTATCCTTTATTTTGTTTAATGCTGGCGTATAGTATTGTGGCTTAACTTTGACTTGAAATATTGATAATAATAGAAAGTGGACTGTTTGCCTAACAAAAATTCTAAAGCAATAATATATATTGGTGTAGCCATTCAGACCTACTTCTGTGCCATTGCAAAGAGTTCCTTAGTAGGTTGCAGTGTTCCACATGGTCCTGATGCAAGACATTGACAACAGCTATAGTAATCTTCCTCTCTCTGAGACGTCTGCTTTGCACTAATAATAACACACTGCACTGTTACTGGTGTGATATACAGCAATGCTGTTAATTAGGGGCACTGCATCTTTATGACAACTGTGTTAAACTGTGACAGGGGTCAATAATGCTTATATGTCTTTCAGACATATAGAAGTAGGTTTAGAGGTTCAAAGGTAAGTACTAGGCTAGCCAGTTTCCATTTTGGTGCTTGAATTAACCTATTCATCTGATGTTAGATTGGCCTTACCCATCCCACAGTCAATAATTATATACGTATTATCCCTAGTGATAACTGGGATAAGACCATATATAATTTGAGGAGACCCATGTATGGGATAAAGCATTTATGAGCTACCTCTATCCATTAGTAGTATGGGGGAAGACCTGCAGTAAATGTTCTGCTTCCCATCCATACATCCAATTTGTGCTTGAATATGAACAGGGATGAGGTTTGTTTTTTTATGGATGGGAAGTCTGTTCCCAAGCATCAGTATCCTCTGCAGGATAAACCTGTCTGCCAAACTGTTCTGTTGATGCTGAGGAGACAGTTTAGCTGATGTCATTTGACTTGCTGATTTGCAGTAAATCTATCAGTATAATGTCAGAGGATGCCTTGTATGCCAGACACAGGTTGCCTCTTATAGTCTGTAGGTTACCAAGTATAGTGGCAAGGTTTTGAGTCAGTCAACATGGGGCATATTGTTTAGGCCTTGTACCCATTTAGTAAGGTATCTCTTTGGGCATTCAAATTGCTGCATGTATCTGGACAGATACATGGCAAAAGGGGCATTGTACTCAATGACTGGCCTAATAAGGGCTGGGTAAATGGGGACAATGACATCCCTAGAACTAGATAAAATCCCTTTGTTTGTAATCTGTGAAGTATAGTAGGTCTTTCTTATAACAATGGACATAAGTTGGTCAAAAGTTAGGTCACTATCTACATAAGTCGCCAAATTATGAACAACTGGGTCAGCTCTTAGGGACATATTTTCAATGTAGTAGTTCCCCAGGGTAGATAACTTGCCAAAGGATACAGTAATTATTTTTTTGGCATTAAGTTTCAGCCCTTGATTTTGTGACCCATTATTTTTTGGGGCAAATCTTCCTGCAGGATGACAAAGTCATTTGGGGATTCAATGACTGCTCCTAGATTGCAGTTATCTGCAAACTTAGTCAGCAAGAGCACTTTGGTATTGACTTTTACTTCAGAGAAGTCAATGCCAAACAGGAAAGGTCCCAGAACAGAACTCTGGGAGACTCCACTAGTGACTAGTCCCTCTGTAGAGGTAATGTCCCCTATTTTGATTTTGTGCCTCTTATCTGTGAGCTAATTGGCAATCCATAGGGTGACATAGGGGTTTATTGCCAGTTTACTTAGCTTTTCTACTATGCCTGAGTGGGGAATTGTGTCAAAAGCTTTGGCCAGGTCGAGGTATGTCGTGTCTACCATTTTGCCATCATCTATTGCTTTGATGACCTTTTCAGTAAAGTCCAACAGATTATGTAAGCATGACTTGCCCTTGATTTGATAAGTTTTTTCCATGGCTTTGAATATGAAGCTGGTCAGACTTATAGGTCTGTGATTGCTTCAGTCTATGGAAAGTCCTCCCTTATGCAGGAGAATGACTGTAGCTGTTCCTCATTCACTTGGTACAAAACCTGATTAGAGGCTGAGACTGCATAGTCTTTTTAGGGGTGTGGCTAAATCATACTTCATGCTATTTACTTCATTAAACCCGAATGACGCCTCCAGGTGTTTCTGCAACTGCATCCTAGTGATACTTGTAGGTGTTAAATATTGTGTTCATATTTGCATTAATAATTCCAAAACCATGCAATATAGAGTGTTAAAAGATCTCTTAAAAGCTTACACAATGGCAGACACAACTTTATTGATATTCGACCTCTGTCCGGTGTATATATTTATATTGTCACAAATTTCATGTTTTTCTAAATATCTCGTGGACCAGGTAGCAAAGACAGAACTGCTTAGCCTCATATGAAAGCTCTCAACTGGATGAACAAAATGCTATTGACAGTATGTGTGTAACTTGAGTGGTTGCTTTATTGCTGCAAATTGTGTACATAGTATTATATACTTAATAATTACTATGTTTATTGTTACTTAAAAAATTCAGTTTAAGACCTAGAACCTAAAGAATACTGCCAGTATAAAAATATTTTATGCTGATGAGTTTACCATTTGCACTTTAACTCCAATAGTTCCAAAGATATGAATGGGTGGCTGCGGTGGTGCAGCAGTTAGTGTTGCTGTCTAACAGCAACAAGTTCTCTGGTTCGATCCTCGGCTGGGGTGCCTTCTGTGTGAAGTCTGCATGTCCTCCCTGTGGTTGCATGTGTTTACTCCAGGTGCTTGAGTTTCCTCCCACATCCCAAAGATATGCTGTAGGTGGATTGGACACTCTAAACTAGCCCTAGGTGTGAGTGCATGCGTATGTGTCTTCTGTGGAAGGTTGGATGCCAGGCTGGCAACTCAGCACCATAAAACTCCACTCCCAGTCATGAGCAGACAGGTGATCTGCTGTGGTGACCCCTAACCAGGAAAAGCCAGAAGAAGTTGCAAAGATATAAATATTAATTTGAAATGTGAGGACATCATGTGATTTTATCAGAAAGTTTAGGCTGTACCCATTGGAGGTTACAATGAACTTCGAGCTTCATTGGAGGGAATGAGTTAAGATGCATTCAGAAATATTGTCAGACCCATCAATGCAGTATTTGTAGCTTTTGGTAGCACTTTTAGGACTTAGTCTAGTGTGATAGTTGGAGGCTAGACAGTTTCAGGTATATCCTGAGAAGTGGGGATGGGTAAAGTTAGAGCTGAATTTATCAGCCAGTAGGTAATGACAGTAATGTGAGAAAAAGCAATTGAATGACAGCACTACAACTCACTGATGATAAAATGGAGCTGTCTGACACAGCTCTAAGCTTCAGCAATACCACTGAGGGGCAGATCATCAGCATGGTAACTATGTTACTTCCCAACTGTGGGACACAGCATCAGCATGGTAACTATGTTACTTCACAGCTGAGGGACAGAACATCAACCTGATAACTATGTTACTTCATATTTTGACTTCACAACTGAGGGAAAGATCATCAGCCTGGTAAGTATGTTACTTCACAAGTGAGGGACAGATCATCAGCCTGGTAAATATATTATTTCACATTTTAACTTATGACAAAGCCAATGATGAGGACTGAACATGTCAGAAACAATAGTACTTTGTAAAAGAAGTACATGGTACACTAACACCTTCATATTAAAGGAAGTATCACTGACGTACAAGATATTACAATTACAAACATGAAAAGAAAGGTCCACTGCATTCGTTGTTTACCAACATATCTTGTTTCAGAATTTACAGTGGTATTGCTATTTATTTATCTATTTATTGTCTGCTAACTGGATAAATGGACTAGCCCACTGACATTTTTGTCAGACATGACCTAGGCAAGAAAGACAAGGGTAAAAAAAAAAATAAATATATATATATATATAGATATATATGTATATATAGAGAGACAAAGAGAGTTTACTGTAAACAGTATACTTTGGGGAGATGGAAGGAAGCCAGACTACATACAGAACACTCATGCAGATGCAGGGATAACACAAAAAATCCACAGACAGTAATCAGAGTAGAGCACTGATACTGGACCCCTGATTAGTTTTTATTTTATTTATGTCTTGATGGGTAAGCCTACTGGACATAACTGTCTTTTTTCAGGGGTGACCTGGGACAACTGTCTGTTTAACTGACTTGCTCGGAGTCACACAGTAGGCAAATGAAGATGGAAAGACTCAAACCCTGTTCCCTGGGTACAGGAAGCAGCTCATTAACAGCTCCAGGCTTTTGTCTTCTGTGCTGACTGCCAGTCTATGAGGAAGGGGTCTTACCAGTGAGCCATGCTGCTGCCCATGTGCTCTAAATAATCCATGACAGTTCACAGTTCATTTTGGGTTTGTCCTCTTTGTATTTCTTGGGTATTATTATACAGTGTAGCAGGAGGAACCTGCCAGGGGTGATGCATAATGTTCAGAGCATGTGTACAAACAGTGCACACACTCACACTACATGCACAGACTCTTGGTACATGCATAATGTTCTGGGGTCTATATTATAACATTGAATTTTATAAAGTTCGAATGTTATAATATAGAACCAGTTTTGTTGAACGCTGAAAACAGCGAAGGTGCAGGACACTGAATTCTTTCCCTGGGAAAGAATTTGGTGGGCTGTTGCTGTGGCTTTGCTGTTTTCAGTGTTCGATATGTTGGAACGTTATGGGTTGGGTTCAGGTAAGTGTGCAATTGTGTGTAGGTTAGGGTTAGGGGGCAGGTTAGGTGAGTTATGGTTAGGAAGCGGGTCAGGTAAGTGTGCAGTTGTGTGGACATTATAGTTAGGGCGCGGGTCAGGTAATTGTGCAATTGGGTGTAGTTTAGGGTTAGGGGGCGGGTTAAGTGAGTTAGAGTTAGGGTGTGGGTCAGGTAAGTGTGCGGTTGTGTCTAGGTTAGGGTTAGGGGGCAGGTTAGGTGAGTTAGGGTTAGGGCGCGGGTGAGGTGAGTGTGCGATAGTGACGGACCTTAGAGTTAGGGTTGGGTTAAGGTAAGTGGATAGCTAGTAGTATATGTAAAGTTTAGTTTAGGGTTAGGTGTAGAATTTTAAGTGTATGTGTGTGGATTGCTGTTTTCTGTGTGTGTTTGTGTTGTGTGTATGTTTCTCGGAATAGCGATTTTTTTTCCCTGGGAAAAAAAAATCACTATTCTGACTGTTCGATGTTTGCGGATTTCAGTGTTTAGGGTTCGATATTATAACATTCGATGTTTACGAACCTCAATGTTATAATATAGACCCAATGTTCTGAGCATGTGCATGTACTGTGTACATACTCACAGTACATGTACATACTTACAGTACATGCATAATGTTCTGAACATGTGAATGTACTGTGAGTATGTACTTAAGTTTATACTATAATCCAGTTTCTCATGAAGCCCTTTTAATTCTGTGGAGCAGACCATGGCATGCATAGCAAGAACACAGGAGGATGAGGAGCATTTGTTATTCCTACTCTGCAGAAGTTAGAGCTGATTTATTTATCAGGTGACAATTTGTATATTTAACTGGTCTATTGCCCCTTTTCAGTCATGGCATGGGCTCAAGGAGCAAAGAAGATACAATCATTAAAAGTATGGTTATAACAGTGCCAGTTACAAGTTTCTGGTTGAGGAAAATTCATTTTATTAACAATGACAGAATTTTATAAATAGTAACGGGCAGGTAGAAAATGCATATTTGCATTAATTACATAATATGGCTGTTGCACAGAAGTAGGTGGTATTAGGCATTTAAATGAGTAGAGAGTTGTGAGACTATATTTTTATACAGTGTCTTGAAAACAGGTACAAGTGGTTTTCTACAGAAGGCGTTTCTTTAGTATAGTTTTGAATTCTGATAAGATTTGTTTTTTTTATGTCATTTGGAAACTTGCACCATATAGCAGGACCTAGTTTGCAGAAGCCTCTTTCTTTTGTGAGTGTCTTGAATGGTGGTCCGACTTACTGTAGACTTTTATTGTTGGTGTTTCTTAATAGGTTTACTCTCAGCTTACTAATATGCTCTACATATATATAAATATACACTGGGAGACAATAGTCACAAGGATGTCATAAAGCGTGCTACTTTCAGAAGTAATATTTGTTATTTGCTAAACATAAAATAATACACTCATCATCAGTGAGAAGCTCATGTCTTGCAAGATTCATTATGTAACCTGCAGATGACATTGCACAATTTGATACTAAGCAATATGCATTTTACCAAACATTTATTATGCAATCTGTTATAAAAGTAGCATATCTTACTATGACATAATTTAATTATCTTAAATTTGAAACTGCAGTGAATAACTGTGAATTTGTTTTTTTTTTTGCTATTAACAAGTAATAGACTCACCTGTGTCATTCAGTATGAGAGCCATGGATTTGTACATTGGTAGAAATGGAGGCCAGTGTCCAGAAAAGCAATTATACAGCAAACTGTTCAAAAAAAATGACTGGGGACATGTTTCAGCATGCTGTTTGAACTAGTATCAAATTAAGTATTTTAGTGCATTATAAGCCTTGTTTTAAAACTATGTAGTTCATCCCTGCATCTAATAAAATACCCCAGTATGTAAGATACCATAAAATCTACAATGGCCTATTTAAATTATGTCACCACTAGTCCCTGGTGCTCACTATTCAGAAAAAAATGCATGTATAATATCACGTATCATACCTGGATCACCAACCCAAAACTTCTATAATGCATATAAAGGTCCAATCATAATAACAAAAGCGTGCAGCTGCTTATATGAGAATCATTTTAGGGAGCATAACATTACAATATAATACAATATCACAGTGTGCATTCACCGTCATACTGTACAAAACTGAGTCGATAAAGTGTCTCAGACATTAATCGCATTTATAATCAATGCAAATGTATCTTAACTGGAAAAAAGTCCACAACATTTTCTTAATTCCTATTGCTTCCTTATAAAATTAAGTTTGGACAGAGCTTGCAAGGAGAACAATTTAGTGCATTAGGTATCTGCTGCTTATATATAATGTAATATACCTTTTTATTTATCCTTTGCTTTTCTGACATTTAGACTTTCTGTTTTTCAGATATGATGATTGAATTATTTTTCAGAAACAGTTGCTTTCAATCAAAAGGCTGAGGTCTGGGAGAAATTTAAAGTCACATTTGAACAATTTCTGAAGGTTTTATTTCCTGAATTGATTCCTTTGTGTAAACCAACTGTGAAAGAGAAACCAAGTTTGAGGAAGCTGTCATTGGTTTTCTTTGGAAACATCTCAGCTAAAATACAAATCAAAAGTTTGAGGTTCCTGACTGTATTTCACATAACAACAATGAAACTGCAGGTAGTCTGAAGTTGAAAAATCAGCAT
Source organism: Protopterus annectens (assembly GCF_019279795.1). Lineage (NCBI taxonomy): Eukaryota > Metazoa > Chordata > Ceratodontiformes > Protopteridae > Protopterus > Protopterus annectens. The sequence continues at coordinate 143,106,578 of NC_056735.1, forward strand.
TGCAAGTTATTTTGCTCAGATTTCTTCAAAGAAAGATATATGAGAAGAGTAAGAGTGTAGGGGAATGTGAAAGCTGGACAGAATCTCCCTGTCATATCAACCAAGACTGGTCAAGCTATAAAATTAGTGAGGACAGATATTCACAGTAATAAAACAGAAACTGGTTTACTAAAAAGTAAAACTTAATTTTTTGAAATGTCCATTATTACAAATGGTTCAGTCACATTACAACCCAATACTTAGCGTCAGAAGCATTCTGGTTTCTTAATTAAATGCATTTACCAACTTAAAATGGATTAAATAGAAGTAATATCAGACTAATTGTGTTAATAAAAAATGGAAAATATAGCTATTGCAGCATTTCTTCAAATATATTTGCACCAAGCCCTGAATTTAAAGCTGTCATTCTTTTAAGCACAAATTGCCTTTATTTCTCTGTTTCAAACAGGCAGCCAGAATAATATAGTATAAATTATATTCCATTGTTATTCCACTCAAAATGTGCAGTTTATAAATTCAAATAAATGATAAAATACCTGCTAGCTGCCATCACTATAAGGTATGTCAAACATGTTTACATATCATCTTACTTCCAAAGGTACTTTTTTTGCAAACATTAGCACTGACTTTTATTACTTTGTGCTCCTTTTTGCTAACCACTAATATTTTTTACATAAAATATTACATTTCACTTGCTATAATCAGTCTTGCAGACAGTTTCTAAAGTTACCATTTAGATTTTTCCAAAGAGGTAACCTCTGTCAACACAGTCCCTTCTTATTTCATCAAATTCCCTGTCCTGTCTGCATTTTATTTATGTGCAATAGTTATCGGGATAAATCAATAATGGGAATCATTCAGTGTTCCCCCAAGCCTCCTAGTCTGTACTACTCAGTTATAAAACTTCAGTGCAATGATTTAAATATCTGTAATGGCTTCAAAGCAATGTTCATGATAACAATACACTCTTTACTCAGACTTTCCATCTCTGGACAGTCAGGGTCAACATTTTTTTACAAAGTATATTACTCCCTTCAATGTTGCGTTTCCAAAGACAGTAAAACATAATATAATGTAATGTAGAATAAGATGTAGCCAGGATGATATAGCCCACCTCGTATTCTGGACCAATACACACTTCAGTAAGTAACTTAAACCTTAACGCAACATTCTCTCTTTAATTAAGCTCAATAAAAGATCACCTTTTCTACATGCACAGAACTTACAAAATGCATTTATTAATATTGTCCCAGTCCAGGTATGTCTTATAAATCTTCTCCATCCAACAAGCAACATTGATCCACCACATGGGCAGGGGCCTGCCCATCCCCAAAGTCAGTTCAGAGCCACTTATAAAGAGCAGGTAACTTTCATGTTGGCTACATATCCAGCTAGTCAGGTCACCAGTCCTCATTACAAACAAAACCAAACCTAGATGAACAAACACAAACACAACAAAGTTTGGTCAAATATCTGATCCATATCCTGTAAACTTAATCCATATTTATCAGCTGAATCATATACCAGATCAGAGGCCACCTAACCCCATTGAGAAAGCTGATCGTCTAATAGGGTCATAGGTTCATGGGAGGTTACTAGGCTAATGACCCTAGGGCCCTTACAAGCCTAACCATGTAATAACCTGAGTACCCTGATTGACCACTGTTAGATGGATATTGTTAGTAGAGTGATTCTGTGATCAGCACCTTCTGTCTTTCTCCATGAGGGACATAGTTGCTACCCCCAGGATGATGTTACGGTCACCCATCCAGTTGTCAAGGTTGTACTTGAATAGGGTCACTGAGGAGCTCTGCTTCACATGGAGTGGATGTTTATTCCAGAGGAGCAGCAATCACTTGGATATATATCTCTCCAGCCTGTTCTGTTAATATCACAGGCTAGGTTTAGATCCCTGGAGCAAGTTATTCTTGTCCCGTCTGATTTGCAGATGTGCAGCATTTCCATTAGGGTAGGGTCCAAGAATGCTCTGTAGGCCAGGCACAGGTTGCCTCTCAGCAGCATGTATGATACAGAGTACATTGACAGAGCTTTCAGTCTTTCCATGCATGTCAAGTTTTGGAGGCCTTGGATTCTTTTGGTTAGAAACCTCTGTGGTCTCTCCAGTTGCTGCAGGTGTCAGGTGAGATACATACAGGAGGAAGCATTGTACTCAATTAGTGATGCGATAATGGTCGAGTACAGCAAAGCTCTAACCTCCCTGGTTTTGGATGCAATGCCCTTATTTATGAAATGAGCAATGTAGTATGCTTTTCTTACCACTATGGACACATGGTGATCAAAGCTTAGATTGCTATCAACCAGTGTTCCCAAATTTCACACCACTAAGTTTGAGATTAGAGGGATACTTTTTATATCATAATTAGCAGGGGCTACTTCTTTGCCAAAGGGGATAATAAGGCATTTTTTGTGTTAAGTTTTCATCCATGAGTTTGGCACCAATCATTTGTCTGTGTCAGCCCTTTCTGTAATATTTTAACATTGTTGGGGACTCTATGATTGCACCCAGTTTGCAGTCACCTGCAAATTTGGTAAGCCGCAGGCCATCTACCTTTGCTTGGACTTCAGAAAAATAGATTACAAACAGTAGAGGGTCTAGAACAGATCCTTTTGGTGCCCCACTGGTAACTGGTCTACTGCTGGTGGTCAACTCCCCAACTCTGACAGTGTGCATTCTGTCAGTGAGCCAGTTTGCTACTCATCTACTAATTTATAGGTTAGTCCATAGCTGGGAGAGTTTTTTATGATACCTGAATGGGAGATTGTGTAAAAGGCCTTGGCTAAATCAAGACTGGTGGTATGTACTGTTTTGCCCTCTTCCAGGACTTTGGTGACATTCTCAAAGAAGTCCTCTATGTTTAATAAGCAAGATCTACCCTTGACAAAACCAAACTGGGTCAGGTCTAGATTTTGAAGGTCACCTATGTCCTTGTGGATAAGGTCCATGATGATTCTTTCCATGGCCTTGCAGATGAGGCTGGTTAGACTAATCTGTCAATAGTTCCCAGGGTCAGTTGATAGGCCCTCTTTGTACAAGGGGATTACTGTTGCTGGTCTCCACTCTGCTGGGACAAAGCCAGTTCTCAGGCTATGCTTAAAGAGAGTGCCAAGTAGTTCCACTAGGTCATATTTTAGATTGTTTAGTAAGCAGCCTGGGATGTTATCTGGTCCCATAGAGGCAGTGTTTTTGGCCTTGGACAATGCTTGCATGACCTGTTCTTCAGAGATACTCGGTAGAGGACAGGTGTCAGGAATGCTTTGGGGTATGTCTAGTGGGGACAGGGGGGTGAAGTTATTGCCGAATTTGTTGGCTAACAGGTTGGCAATTTCCTCAGGTTCAGTGTGAGTGATACCATCCACTATACATTCGGCAAACAGCAAGGCCTTCCCTTTTTGGTTTCAGATGCAGCTAAATAATGCCTTATGACTGTCTTTAGCAAGGGATGCTAATTTAGACTTGTACGTAGACTTAGAGGACTTAACAAGATATCTGATTTGCTTGTTCAAGCTGTAAAGGGTATTCATCCTCTGTTGAGCAAATGCTCTCCTGGTCTTGGATATCAGTTTCTTTCTTTTATTGTACAGATTATTTATACTTACAGTCCACCAGGGTGGCTTGTTTTTTCATGAAAATCTGGTTCTGTTCCTGTTGGGTACAGCCAAGTCAATGCATTTGTTTAAGTGACTGTATAGGGTATTTGTGTATTCCTCTGCATAGGAGTCATTGTTGGCTATGTTGGCAGGGCCTTTGAAACTTTTTATACCATCACTTAGGATGCAAAAGTTTGCTTTGGAGAAATTCTTCAGCCTTTTTACTCCTGTGGGGGTGTCAGGTTTGATCTTTACTTCAAATGAGACAGATTTATGGCCTGACCGTACCAGGGAGGGCAACACACAGGGAGTAGTGCAATGAGGCTCCATGTTGATGAGCACTAGGTCTAAGACATTTGAGCCCCTAGTCGGGCTGCAGGCCAACTGTTGCAGTGCATCTGAATTAACAAAGTCCATAAATCTCATAGTGATCATGTGTGTGCTCATGTAAGTCGCCCAGTTGATGGAAGGATTGTTGAAGTCTCCCATGACCAAGATGTTTGGCTGTATACTGAGTGACTGTAGCAGGTACAGGCAGGTGGTGTGCTTCTAATGGTTCATGGTAGGGGACCAGTAGCTAGTGATAATGTGGAGGGGACATGGAGTAGCTCAAGAGAGTCGTACTGTTGCACCAGTCTTGAGGTGTATTTGGATTCACTGAAGATGGATACACCTTCACCTCTGGTTCTTTCATGCTTGTTTTGGGGTCTGAACATGTGAAAGGCATTGTAGCCTTGTACAGCCGGGGTGCTGTCAGTGGCCTTGAACCAAGTCTCAGTGACTGCACAAATGTCAGCATCTTCCAAGGTGAGGAGTGCTTCCAGGAAGTGCAGTTTACTATTTAACCTCCTAGCATTAAGCAGCATGACCTTGAGTTTGCCTTTAGTGGATTTCTTTACTTCAGAAGTTTTGTTATCTGAACATTGCCTAAAAAGGCACTATGGGGGGCAAGCATCTTTGCCAGTGTCTGAAAGCCTTGAGGAGATGGGTGTAGGCCATCTCTGGCAAAGCAGTGTGGTCTGTTGACCATGTCTTCCCAGGCAGACAGATACGGGATCCCCCTGGACTGACATCAGAAGCTAAGCGAATTAATGAACTCAATCATTTTTTCTCTGTATTGTAGCATCATCCCAGGTGAAGGTGGACTACTGCTTAGGGCTAGGGACATACCTGTTTTGGACACATAATCTGAGAGTTCAGTCATGTCTCTCTTCATATAATCCAGTAGGTACATTTCAAGTCATTCGCACCAACATGTACTATGACAGAGTCATAATGTACTATCTGCTGAGTGACTTGACTGCATGCATGATTTCATGGCTCCTGGCACCTGACAGGCAGCTGACCGTGACCTTCTTCTTATTCAGCCTGGTGAGGGGGACATCTGTGTGTCTCACTACTTGAGTCCCCTATGACCAAAACATTAGGTTTTGAGGTGTTTTGCCTTAGTGGCTTAATTGTTGAGACACTGATATGTGTGTGTTGTTATGTGCAGTGGTGGATGCTGTTCATGTACCAGTATGTGAATGTCGTTTGCATTTGGGAGGTTTCTGGTCTTTTGGCAGGCTCTTAGTGAGCACCTCCACATATATGGCTTTATGAGTCTTGGCTTTATCTTGTGTGAAAGGGGAGTTGTGTGTGCTAACAACCTGTTGTGTGTCTTGTATACTGTTATGTGAGAGGACTGATTCTAGTTTCATGGTATAGTTGCATATCTCTCTTGCTATATTTGTTTGCTTTAGGATCAGGAGGTGTCAGTATACATGAGGCAATTGCTACATTGCCTCAGGATGCCCATGTCAATCAGGTTGGCTGGAGAAATGGTGGGAAACTGCCCATCCATTATGGCAGGTATATGTTGTAGTAACTAGTGGGGATGGGCTAGATGGACCAGGGTTTGCTTGTGAGACTAACAAAGGTAGCTATTCTATGGAGGGGTAAGGGTGGTAGACTGCGTCAAAGCCTCTGAATGAGAAACTGAGTTGTTCGCTAGGCAGCAATGTGCAACTGCATTGTACACAGACAGGCAGCGGAGTTAAGGAGGGTCGTCTAGCAGATATCAAGCAGAAATTGTGTTTCTAAGTGTTTGTGTCTATACAGGGCAGTGCTAAACCCCGCAGCATGGTGCACAGCTACACACAAAAGCGGGCCTTAAACACACGCAAAGTTAAACAGTTTTAACACAAATTAACCAGTAGGAAAACCCAAAACTGAGCCTTTTCCAGCAATCTGCAACTCAGATGGGCTGTTGGCTGCACACTTTTCCCACAAGGGTGCAAGAGGGCCTTCTTAATGTAGGATGGCTGGTTTTAGTCCTCGAGTAATACCAAACGGCCTAGATTCAGCAACCTGAATCTAGCCTATGCTATGAAATACAGAAGAACTAGAAATTCAAAGTGCAAAAAAAAGTCACAGGAGTAAAAACAGCAAAAACAAGGCAGCAATTAAGCAAAATACACTTACATACACTAAAGCAGTGCAGTACAAGAAAAAAAAATCTCTGGAATTCAGAAAGGCTTACCACAATGTATTAGCCTTAACTCAGAAGGTTTCTGAATCACAATAAGCCTTTCTAAATTAGAGACTGCTTTCCCACTATGATTTTCCCTGGCAGGTGCCATTAGTACAGACAGCAGGAGCCATGTAATAATTTGCTAGTCTGGCGAAGTGGTTAATGTTAATTAGCAACGTGATCTTACACTAGAAATGACAGCGGCTCCTGATTAACTCTGCAGGGTAATTCAGCAAATTGTTC